>NW_020272957.1:165290-172852 GCF_003268045.1 Sipha flava | reverse complement strand
ACACACACACACACACACACACACACACACACACACACACACACACATACATTGTATGTAAACATATTCGTCTCAAGGGTCTGAATTTTTAAATCCTGTAATGTTTTATTATGCTAATATTTTTAATTTTAAACTAGTTATAACGTCTTGTATTACATGCCGTGACTGGAGTTATTAAGAGGAAGAACGGAAAGTAATTAGTGCCCTGGAGGTATATGAGGGTTAATTTAAGTTCGTTCCCTTGCTTCTGTTCTTCAGTCGTGTAACTAATGTTTAAAAATAAAATCTTAAATGAATTAGAGTATTGAACTCTATATGTAGTTACATTTAAAAATGTTTTAATGTACAGTGAGGTACGTTTATAAGATATTGAAGAAAAATAGAAATAAATAAATTTACTGTATATAATAGAACATTGCACTCGAGATGACACCTAAATAGTATTCAATTTGCTTTGTACATATCATGGAAGTTATAGTAAAATGTGTGTTTTTTCATGTATTCGGTAAAAATGTTTATTGACATGTAGCCTCCGCGCTTTACGGTTAGGACGTAGTACAGAACACAAGTAACGCGTTACTTTTAAGTGCTATTTGTATACACAAGTAATACTGCATAATGTTAATAATAAAGGGAATGGGTTGGCGAGGGGGAAGGTATGGCGTGCGGAAAGAAGACTAAACTACAAACACGTTGTGAATAGCGGCGGTGATTAACATAATAACAATAAATTCTAAGAAGAAAAAAAGTACTACTGCTTACGGGTGGTAAAATAAAGTAACTTACAAAGAAATAAAATTGAGAAATAAAAAAACATATAGAGCGAATGAGCAGGAAAAACGATGGTGGCAACGGCAGCCATGGCGTATAGCGTTGTGCAGTAGCCATCGTGAACCTGCACAATAGGTCTCGTATATATATATATATATATATAAAAATTATGCAAGAATCCCATCATGGAAAACACGTGAATTACTAACATCTGTCAACCGGTTCTGCTGCTGAACAGAGCTGGATAATCCGATTTTACCCATTTTTCCCAGGAGTGCTTGCACAAAACTATAATTGTGCGTCCTGATGTTTGTATAAGAGCAAGACCACAGACAGAAAAAGATTTTGGGGAGGTTTTGAGTAAAAATATATTTTTCGACTAGAAAATTTTAAAATGTCAAGGAGTATATGCAGTTAAAATAAATAAATTACACTTAAAAAAAATTTTGAAGGTCTGAATCCTGACATCCCTTTCTATGGTCTTATATGAAAAAATGAGTGTAGTAGAAATTTTTCATTAAACGGCAGGTACTGAGAAAAACTCAAAAGTTAACTATCCGGAAACAAACGTCGCATTATTGCACAGTGCGTGTATAATACCTACAATAATGAGATTGTGTAAAAGAAAATAATTTTCACAACCAGACATAATTATAATAATAAATCGTTATAATAATCACGCGGATTGTTCCTTACTTTTAGTGTTCGGAGTTTTTATCGAAATAAAATTTACCATAAATCGTATACTTCATAAATCCATCTTTTTTTTGCAGCTATGAGATGTAAGAGACGATGCAAATCGTTCTTTGCGCGTTCATGATTATAGATTCACAACAATCCACCGAGCAACTGTTCATATTTTCATTTCGTCAGTTCCGTGTTGTGTAGGACAACGTTGTGTCGAATCTAGTCGTACGGCGGTGCTAGTCGATCCTTGGCGGTGTCGCACCCGAAATACCCACCCGCCACCACTTCGTGCACACGCATAATGTTATTTGCTTGCGATGTCGAACGTCCTACGTACGCAAATTCCGCGGAGGAGACATTGTCCCGCAGAACGGTGGAGAAAGGTCAACACGCGTGGTGATCGGCGAACCAGTTGAACGCAAACATGTGCGCGGGCTAGGGGGACCTTGAATTCTGATTCTGCTCGTTCGTTTGTGGGTCTCCGATGTGTATATATTATATTATTTTTTCGATCGTTCCTTCCTTCCACTTGTGATGACCTCCATCTGTCCGGCGTGTTGACCCAGTATTCGTAGTAGACGCGCAGCGCGATACCCGTCCATGGGGTGTGGTCGTGCGCGCGTTCATACACCTATTTAGCGCGTCTCGCGGTCCATAATCCGCGTCCACACTAACGAACAAAACGACGGACATGTGTTCGCGAACAAGATTCGTGTGTAACAAATGGGCGAACTTGTAACATTCTATCGAACAAATCGCAGAGACGTGTCCAGCGGGTAGGCCTGGTATGCCTGGGCCTACCCTGATTTTTAACCTTTAAGTATACCCAAAATATGGATTTTAAAATTATATTTATTTAAGCGCACTGAATACTAAATGTAAAATGTAAGTACATCAACATACTGCGTAGGTAATTGTGTGACCATATTTTTTATCGATCATATTAATTGCTGTAAACAATATAAATATTTGTGTATAAATAAAATTAATAATCTTAAAATTTATTGGCAATTCTCAAGCACTTCTTGGAAATACCCCATATTTCTATACAGATATTACACGACCCGACGATCGTCGTCGTTTGGTCGGTGATCACCGCCGTAGAGTTGAGCGTCAAAAACTATGACATTGCTATTAGATAACGAATATGTATTTTATTTAGTACCGACTTTTAATTCATTGTCACGGTTGACAACTGAGCCCGTGAGTGAGAGTCTTCGTTTTGTATTTTTTTGTGCGTATATTTTACAACTATTATAAATTGTTTTTTTTGTATTTTATTAAAATTGATAATTTATAATAAAATGATTAGCCAATTTATTAAACCTGTTCCTAAATCAACAAGATCAACCATCAAAAAAAATTGTAAAACAAAACGACAATTCAATTTCTAAGGATTCATTTAATGCAAAAGTTCTCAATATTAGTTTAAATTGTGATAAAAAACCTATACAGCCATTCATTAATTTTCCCCGTCGAAAAATTGGTAATAAACAATGTTGTTTTCAAAGTTCTTGGTATAAAATATACCCTTGAATTGAATATTCAGTTCAATTGGATGCAATTTTTTGTTTCTATTGTCGTAATTATGCAAACATTTTGTCATATTTTTTGAATATTAATAGTACATTAACTGATTATGTTATAACTTCAACGACTGGTTTTAAAAGTACTGATATTACAATTCAAAATATGCGAGTTATGTATTTTACAGTGGTAAATAATATATTAAGTGACATTAACAAAAGATTTAACAACTCCGATTTTTTAACTGCAATATCAGTATTTAATCCGACATCAAACAATTTTTTAAATGATAATTTTATTTTAAAATTTACGAATTATTATGACGATGATAAATATTTTTCGGATAAAGTATTGAGTCAATGCAGATTAGCAAAAAATATGTACATTGGCTGTAAAAATATTAAGAATTTTTACAAAGAAATATGCGATATGGGAAAGTCATTTGAGGAGATTAAATCGATTATTGAACGCGTGTTAGTTATTCCAGTAAGTTCAGCATCAGCTGAAAGATGTTTTCCAACTAAAAGAAGAATCAAGACATATTTACGGACATCTATGACCTACTACGCGTCTTCATAATTTAGCACTCATATCAATCGAAAGAGAGTTCAGTTCGGAGTTGTTGAAAGATCCTACTAAGAGGATACTACTACGAGTTCGCCAAAATGAAAAACAGGCGAATTCAATTTATTAAATAAATACTCATATTATAAATAGTTCTTAACATTAGTACGTCGTGTTAAACGTCATACCTATTACTTAAAAAGTATAATAAAATTTTTCTTAAATTTAAAAATGTAATGACTTTAAAAATTATTTTTATAACCAGGCCTGTCCTGAATTTTGGTCCTAGACACGCCTTTGACAAATCGGCGATTCGTCAGTTGTCGATATTTCGATGTAACATCAAAGTATGTTACACGAACATGTTACGACAGGTATGGGCACGTCTTCGAACATTTTTACGAACACACAAAATTAAACTATTATTATTTATAATCAGTTTTTAAGCTTAGCTATACGCGAACCTACGCGAACCTACGCGAACATGGACACGCGTACATACACACATATTTTTTAGTTGTTCGGCGAACAGTTTGACGAACAGTTCGTCGTTTTGTTAGTGTGGACGCGGCTTTAGACGTATTTGTACGTACGTTACGCACCCATATATGTTTAAATATGTACGATATATTTACAACGGGTTTGGGCGGACGTTATTCCAATAAAACGTTATGTGCATCGCGGACGCATCTGGACGAGAAAAATGACGTTTGCAGGAATACATATTAATGCGACGACGTACCACCCCACGTGCACGTATTTATATCCGAGTGGAATACACTGAAATGCACATGTTTTATATATGTCCGTAGTCAATTTTTTTCAAAATTATCAGTTGTATTGTGTATGTAAGTTTTGAAAATGTTTATCAGTTAATAACGATCGTTATACGTATTATACGTACGCGTGTGCATATCCAAAATTAAGCGAACCATTGAATGTGGAATGATTGATCCTCCTCTAATCATGTTTTTTTACGGACGGTCAACCTGTCCCAAAACATTTTACAGCGGCTTCTTAGATTCCAAATTCTGACGTGATTACTTCGAAAGCATAAATTTTTTTATTTTTTAGTATTTTGAATTTCGACTCGTGGTAAATAATTCAAATTCCAAAATAATGACGTATCCATCATACGTTTAAATCAGGGGTCGGCAACTGGCGGACCGCGGTCCGGATCCGAACCGTGGAAGATAATACTCTGAGCCCTGTCAACTTTTATTTTCATACTCCTAATATTGTATTTTTTAATATATATTAATTGTAATAACCAAATATTTATTTTTATTATTATACTGCTATATCTAAAATATAAAGATTTGTAAAAGATTGTTTTCACTGGACCTCATTGATTTATTATTTTAATCTTTAGGACACCAATATAAATTACTTGCCGACCTCTAGTTTAAATAATCATTTTCCAATTTAATTATAGCTTAATATGCGCTAAATAATTTTTATTTACAAAATTAATCAATTAATATTTAATGTAATGTATGTTATAAAAGTAAACCGCCTGTTTCACATATATATGTATATTACAGTACATATCGAAGAAAAATGGACGAAAGGCGTAACCTTATACACTCATCACTGTACTTGAACAAAAAAAAATTGTTATGTAAACTGATAGTTATGATTTTAATGTATCTTAGAAAAATGATCATTTCATTTATATAATCATTACATATATATTTAGAATTTGGTCTATTTTTATTAAAGTACTGAGAACTTGTTTCGAATTAAAAAAAAAAAAAATAATAATGAGTCGTTTAAATTAAATATTTCTTTACGAAATTGACTTACAAGGATTGAGGATTTTCTATAAATCTCCTGTCACTTTGATATGTGGCTATAAGAGGCGAACAAACTAAAATTAGATTGTGTAAGGTTGGCGTTTCCATACGAATCACGTATGTTTGTATACATGAGAGTGTAACTTGATAATAATCAAACGGCACGACTTATATTTTGAAAAAAAAAACTAACAAACCATTTCGTAAAAGCTAAAAAACCGTTATACTCGTGTTATATAGAAATGAACAATGTTGATTACTTTTCCTTCCAATACAATGAGGTAAGAAAATAATTTGGCCTATAATAACTATCGATCCGTTGCGACGGGTCTGTGTCATTCGGTCAATTGAATTGTTTAATTTTTTTCCATCTCTTAGATTAAACGTTGACGGTATAATTTGTAAGCCTTGTTGAACATTTATAATGACAGGAACCCATAAAAAATAAATTTATCTTACGGTCACGATCTATAATAATTATGTGGAGACGTCAGAAGAGAAAGGCTCTATAGTCTCACGCTAATATTTTTTCGGTGATCATGTATCGCCCATACTTTACTAAAACGTTGTGATAACGTATTGAGCAACATACATAAATATCCAAAGCGTATTTGTTGTTTAAATACAAATACAGGGCGAGTTAAAATCGTTTTCAACGTATATCATGCATTGTAATAAATATGCGGTCGTTGGGCGTCGATTTTGTTTGCAATTTAAAATTTAATGATAATCGCCTCGCAATTATTTCGCAAGTGTACATATTTTAAGAAGTATTAGTTTCGTGTTGCTTGCCAATTGTTTTTAATAAATTTGTATGCATCTTAATAACAGTGAAAATATTAAGTACGTTGTAGCTAACTCTACGTAGGTATATAATGCATACATATTATATATGTATAAAATATTTGCGGCAAATGGAATTTTTCAACTTTTCCTACACGTTTAAAAGTAGGTTCGAGTAAAGGATTATGCCATAACATGTTATAATATATGACATAAATATTTGATTCGACCAGAACTGCAGTTAAACAACATATTACACGTGTATACTTAAAATACAACAGATTTCTAATTAGACGCGTGTATTATATGTATACACACATATTCAGCCATCCAGAAAATTACGTTTACTTCCTTGACCTGTTTATTATTCATCGCACGATTGATTAGTGCATTCAGTACTGCCCTACCACGCTGCAGTATATACACAGCAGCGGGTTGTTAGAATATCATGTCGTTACTGCTGCTTCTCTCGTTACCGCCCCTTGATATGTCTATCCGGAGGTTGAAGTCAAAGTTTTTTTTCACGATGACGTTGTTACGCATTAGCTATGCATTTGCGATCAGCTAATTATGATTATCTTTGTTCTTCTATCGGGCTATTAAAATATATTATACATTCGATATGATAACTATAGTACGCGAGAAAAAATATCAGACCGTCGGAAATTCGGCGCGGAAGTTCTTTCGATTATTATTATTATTATTATTTTTTTTTTTTAATAAACAACAATTGCATCGTATATGTGTATATTGTCGTTAATAATTATTTAATACATACCTACTTATGTTCATATATTTATTTTTTAAGTCAAATATTTGGTAGAGTAATTTAAATGATGTGTAATTTAAAATACGGTTGAAAAAGAGAAAACTCATGTGATTAAAATAAGGCTATCTGATGCATAGTTGATACATAATATAGTACATATATTATAATATGTTATTATTTCAAATTGCATGCACTGTGTTTATATTAATATCAAAATAGTATATGTGGTTTTTGCGTTTCCAGTGCTTTAATCATCTGCAGTATATTATTTTCAATGTACAGTAAATTATTGACCGCAAAAAATTCGAAATATTATACATAATATATCATTATACTGTGCAATTAAAATTTATAATATTTTCATTCGTCTAAGTTTTTTTTATTTTATAAGGTTGTGATCTGATGTACTTTTATACGTATATACTTATTATATGCATGTTGCAGGTAAATTGAATTCGAAAGTTTCTGATATGATTTGAAACTATTCAGCATATTCGAGTTATATACTATAACAATTAATATATTTTAACCTCGAAAAAATGTTTCACTGAAATCTGTTTCGTGAATCCTTTCATCTAAAATTCTTTGTCCCTCGTAAAAAATGAACTAATGAGTAATTGATGCGTAAGCTACGTAATTTAAACGAGGAATTTCGTTATTATTAT
>NW_020272957.1:100290-160290 GCF_003268045.1 Sipha flava | reverse complement strand
TTAATGTAATTGATATTTTTTAGTTTTAATTACTAGCGGTTTTTCAATTTCAATAGAAACAAAACAATAATATTACAACAATATTTAAAATTATGGCGAAAATATACCGTAAACTAATTTGTATTTATAATAAAAATAATGTTTATCTAAACCCACTATATTTCAATAAGACCTTCCGTGTTCTTATAGCGTGCAATTTTAGATTATAACTCTTATATTTCTACGAACTCGAAACAAAACTGGTTGCATTATTTTCTGTTGTTATTGGTGTCGGTCAATTGTCATAATTAGCACATTGAAGTGCGTGAGTGAAATAATTTAGAAACTTAAACAAACACACAACTTAATTTACTGATTTTATTTAAAATGTATTCGACCTTATTATTATATATTATTATTCATGCTGGGACACATTTTTATACCAAAATAAATTATGTTCATTTTCGAAGAACTAATAAATTGGAGCTTCTTTTTCATAATATGGCAATTATTTCAAATACAAAAGCATGTTGTCAATATTATGCATTTTACGAGTAAACTACTTTTTTCACATTTCACGAGTCAAAAAATGATTAGAAGCCAAAATTAAAGTCTTAATAATTGAGGTTATAAAAAAATATTGAAACTGTTAAAACTAAAGACTAATGAATATTAAATAATACTGTATAACTATAATATATTATAAAGATTTCAGTTTCTTTGGTATCTTATTATATTTGAAGTACCAATACATAACTATTAAATGTTAATACATGTACTTTTTTTTTTCCAATTTATATTTGAGATTTGATTTTATCACGATGATCTATATCTACTAATAATTAATATTAGATAAAGTAGTTAGTATACGTTATGTGCGTTTATTACATGCTGCAGACGTATTAAATATATCGTGCTCTTTGCTTTTAAGAATTCCTGAATAGTTTCAAACTTCATTTCAGCCCACCTTTTAGGTAGGACAGCAGCTTGAATTTTTAATAACATCATATGAACAATTCAAAAATTTAAAGTTCTAGGAATAAAATAATAGAATAAATACGACGCGTTTACGAACGCTTAATACTTTTAAATATAATTGCGACACGTAATTATTTCAAATTATTTATTCATTGCCACTCCTCTTTAATTAAAATATATTTCAGTAGGTACCGTACAAATCATGTGGGCTTTTAATTTATGTTACATACCTTAGATTCATACCATGTATTGTTTGCACAATATTTTATTCCAGAAAACGTATATGCATATTGCTTCACACTTAATGTTTATGATTCATAAGTAATCATCGTAAGTTAGAATTTTGTTTTCTTTAAAAAAATGTTTAATATCGACTTTTATTTTTTGTAGAATTTTAAATTTATTAATAATTAATGATTTGACGTTTCATCGATGATAATATTGTTATTGATCACCGTTCAAAAACAATATGCATTTTAATAATTCTGTTTGCCTCGAAAACGTATCATTCTAAACTCGTGTCAATGCGATGTAATTTTTAGCTGAAAGGTTTTAAGACAAAAATGGTAGTTATGTCATCGTAAAACCGCAACTTTTGTACCTCGCATATCTACGCATAGGTTGGCATCAATCATACTTATTATATTCAAGGAATTCTACTCCACAATCTCGATTGCCTTACGCACGTTATAACTCGATCAAGTGAAAAGGATATATGAATAATCGTGATGAAAATAAATAATTACTTCGTTTTCTAGAACTTTGTCCGCATTTGGATTTATTTTCAGCAAATTCGCTACGATTTCATTTGCCTGTAAATATAAAACAAAAATATTTAATCAATGTTATTAACTTATAATATACCGTTTTCCATAGTTAGGACTAAATAATGGATTTTAGCGCAAAAGGCAAATTACAATAATCGCTCTGTAATCATGTGTAACAAATTAAATCGTCCAGGAAGTTCGTCATGTATGATCTAACATTTCAAGCGTTTTAAACGTTCATTCATGGGTATTATATACAATATTCTGCCGTAGCTCATTACTAAAATTGAATGAACTGGCGTAAATTAGAACTCAATCTATTAACATAATAGTAATATCCCATTATCCCAGCATCAACGTTAATACTGTATGTTAAATAGTTAAAATAGAATTGTTGATCAAATTTTGTAGTTCAATTATAAACTACGGCATTGTCATCATGCTCGCCCGAACTATAATAATTACAATTTAATTAAAATTGTATTTGAAAAAAAAGCGTGTTGTGAACACTTAAGTGCAGTTATTAGAAAAACGGTGTTGGACATAATATACCTAAATGCATCTACACGTATTCGTGTAGATTTGTATAAACGATGTGGAATCATCTATTGTTCCTTTATAATATATTGCACGCTCGACTGATTAGTCGACTGGTATATCTTGTAATATATATATACGTGTGTGTGTGTGTGTGTGTGTGTGTGTGTGTGTGTGTGTGATTATGTACGGGTATTACTACGGTACAAGAGAAAAAGGGTAAACCGCTTTTGTGTTCGTGCGCGTGATTCGCAATTATTACCAATTAAAAAAGCGCGTGTAATATTTAACGCGATTACATATATATATATACATAAATGTATTTGTGTATTTGATTTTTATCGTAAATTAAATCCCAGTTTTGGTTTATCATACTTCGTATATGATCTGATACCGTAATGGTTGGTCGTGAGAGTAACGAAGATTTTCTTTTTTATTTCCTATTAATTAATATGATAAGTAATTTTAATTGATAAGTACTGCGTTTCCCAAAGTGTGTTCCGTGAGACAATGCTAAGGGTTCCGCTAGATGTATGTGATTATTGAGAAACTTATTTTGTATTATATTTGGAAAAAATATTATTTCATCATTTTAAAAAAAAATTGTGTTTTAAACTAATTTTGATAAAGAGTAATCATTAACAATATTAACAGTTTCATTAAAAACATTTTTAAAGTTTTGTTTTTCCTATGTTTTTTTAATATATATGAGTTGAATTGGGATTAAAGCATTAGGGTTCCGCGAAACACAAACTATTTTATTAAGGGTTCCGTGATTGTAAAAGTTTGGGAACCGCTGGATTAGTAGACGTAAGACAATGCTTGTTCAATGCTATTCATTAATTTTTTTTGCATAAACTCAGTCGAGAGTTTAATTAGGATTTAAATACGGATAACACCCGGAATACCACATCAATTAGGAAAATATAGAAAAATTTGTGATATTGGAATATAAAAATTTTAATTTGATGTGGCGTATTAAATTTTCGTTGTAGGACGGTTTTGTAAAATGTCCGTATGGAATTAATTCATTTTAACAACGTAATACATGTGTATATCTATTTTATCACGATTTACTATTATAATGATGCAAGTACCTGTTGGGATGAAATTAATTCAGTATTTGTAATTTGAAAAAATGTATTTGCAGTTGAAAACAACAATAGTATAGTTGTCCATGCGCGGAAGACCTATTTCGTCCGTCGGGTCGCAGTAACGGTGACGTGTTTATTATTACGATGCATATAATATTTTCTTGTTTAGAAGTAAGTATTGCGATTTTTTCTACCCTTTTTTTCTACCGTCATGCATTCATTCATGACTCGGCGCGTTCCCTCCACCTTCCTTTAAGATTAGAGCTCGTTTGCTCTTATACGTTCAACGAACGCATTCTTAAACATCACCTCGTCCCCGTCACTGCTATCAGTATCACATTGTACTGCGCTGCACGTGAAACAATAAAATTGTACCCACCTCTTTGGTAACGTCACCGGAAACCTTGCACAACGCGAACAACCTCAGAACGCGCTGCGACACGTCCAACAGGTCGGCTGCCGTCTCCGAGGTGACGGTGTTCTCGAAACGTTCCGTCGCGCGGAGCACGCGGTGAACTTTGAATACTGCCGTGATGGCCGTGGTCGCGATCTCCGACAACACTTGCGCGCCGAACGCTCCGCCGCCGGTCGTCTTACCCACGTGGTCGTTCAGCGTTTTCCTCTCCGCCCTGATCGCCTGCAATTCTGCGGAACACCCGTCATCTCGCGACCGTCCGGAATCCGTCGACGGATGCCCAACAAGAATAACGACAACACGTATCTATCCCATTATTATTAAGCTGCGCCGCGCGCGTTCCAGCCCGTCCGGTTCTCTATGCACCTGGCAGTGGCGGCGCCAGGATTTGTTACTAGGTAGGGCTCATGGGAGGCCAACAATTATTAGGTAAGTCCATCAAAAATGAGATTTCAAAAAAAAATAATTAATATAATTACTATACTTAAAAACTTTAAATTATTACAACGCTATAACAAAACTACTTTAAAATATTACCATTATTTAATATTTTCTGCTTATGAAAAATGACTATATTATTATGTCTAAGATCAAGTCAGTGATAGAGCCACTGGTAGGGCCGGGCATTTTTAGGTAGTGCCATGATCCTATCTGGCCCGTCTCTGGTGCCGCCAATGGTACCTGGGGTCTGACGACAGTGTAATGTACTGCGCCGTGAACCAAAACTCATGGCGACCGCCCGTCGTATAGCCGTTTTACCGAAAAATATCCGTTGTCGCCACTTCCACTCTAACGCGTCGAACGCGACTGCGCAATTCAGTCGCGGGTACACTTTTCAACGGGTGGTCGTACTTGAATTATCGTTAAGACCGCAATGACGCGCGGCAATATAGACACGAAATGACATGGGGATATCGGGTATCACAAAGCTAACTTGCACTTTTGTGTCGGAAGGGTTGAAAAACAAAAAAAAAAATGCCATGCTCACCGACGGTTCTTAACGAAAATTTCAGACATATTAACTAAACATTAACTGCGAAGGTTGACCGTGTCGTTTAAACGTACACATTTCAAATCTTGGTTTGCGAATCTTCAAATCTTCGCAGCACTTCTAGGTGTTTTGTTTACGGTAGAAATGTTAGTAATTTAATTTATGTCTTAATTGTTCATCCCCCATAATTAATGTAACTGTACAACAGTTGCTCCAAATATCTACTGATTAAAAAAAGAAAATCAAATTTTACGAGCTTATTGTCTCAACTAATAGATAAAAATGTTGTCTGATACTTTTTATTTATCTGGATCTATTATTATGTTTTTAGAGCTTTTATATCAAATCCTATTTAAACGTTATGCCCAGTAAATTAAATTGACTATACATCTTATGCAGTGGCGGCCCGATGGATTTTAATGCCCATTGCAGAATTTTGCGGGACCTCACTTATATTTATTTTATTAACTCGATTTTAATATATTTTTATAAACCTTATGGTCCCTGATACAGTCTTAATTTTCGTCAATAGTAACAATTATTAACCTTATTCCGGCGACAATTATATTATGAGATTATTTGTAAATAAAGAAATATTTGTGATCTATAATATGCCTGGACCTGCTCAATCGATGGTGCAACTGGCACAGCTCATATGCGTTGCATTAGAATGTCGCACAAAACAGCGATATAATCATTGTTATTATGGGATTCTATATAAGTACAAAAAAAATTACGTTCTTATACTTGTATTATTTTAAGTGTATATAATATATTTTATGTGTTCGCGCTAGCCAGATTACACCAGTATTATCGTCGTCGTATAATTATCTAGACAAATCGCATATTTATGCACCGGATAAATAATTATGCATTAATATTCCGTGAGTACATACAACATAATATAACCGTATTACAATTTTAAGTATTAATCATCGACCGTCATCGATACATTGAACTTTTCCCTCAGGGGCTATTCATAAAAAATACACAAAACCGATTTTTTTTTTTTTTTTGTTATTGTTGTGAAAGATGATAAAAAAAAAAAAAGGAAACATTTCCAATAAAAACGCCATTGAATATTATAATAGTTTTCGTCATCACGAGGTGCCCTCGTTTTTAAATGAGTTCGAACTCTACGTAGGCAGTTGAATATATCGATCAGGCGATTAATCAACGTATAATAATACCGTGTGTGTATCGTAAATAGCTAAAATATAATAGTCCAATACAAGTTTTAACGATACCACGATGCCGTAACGCGCTGTGGTATGGCATCTTTAATTTTAGAATAACTCATGCCTGTGGTAATTAAAATCATAATGAACAAATACCAACTGGTGATATTGTGATATCGATTACTAAAAAAGTGGTATTCACCCAGTAACGTATAACTTGTTTCGTGTAAACGTTACACTTACTCTCCGTTTCAAATGATGATATTTTATATAACAATATAAGTATATAATATTACGATAGTATAATCTTCGCTCATGGGAAAGTCGATGAAAAAAACAAATATTCAAAACATGATGAAACGCGGAGAAACTGTCGAATCGTTGTAAAATCGAAAACTTGTAAAACCCAAATTTGTTCAATAATACGTACTTTTCGCTGTCATATAGTGTCCATTCACGAGTCTGCATAGATTACGGTGGTGGTTTCTAAACTCTGCGCATAAGTGACAATAATGTATTTCGGACAGAAGTGGAATGAAACATAGGGCAATCTGTTGGAAATTCGATTTTTATTTATAAACTCGTGCATCCGTCTAATATAGACTATAATAATATATAGGATATAGTATGTACGTTTTAGTTATTATAACGAAAAAACCTATAGGAAAAAAACTACCGATTCGTATGACGCAATCTTTAGAGTTTACAAATCTATATGCCGAATAAAAAAATGGTATCAAACTAAAATGTGAAAGATTGATTGAATTAGTGCTTATACTTATATTTCCTATTATTTCGAGATAAAAAACATAAACGTCATTGTTCCCCTTGATAAATATTAATAAAATGAATTCAATAAAAATGTAAGATTACGAAAATTACTTTTTATCGAGTTAGAAGCGTAAAAAAAAATAAGAATAAAATAAAATATGTTATATCTAGGGAAATCGAATGTATCTGTTACAAATCCAATTATTACCAGAATATGTTTTTATATTTTTTACATCATGTATATGACAAAATAATAAATCCTACTAGAATTAGTTTAATAATTATTAATTTAACGAATGATTCGTAAAATATAATTACAATTCTTTTTTATCATATAATGTATTACCTTTAACGTTTAGTTTGCCTAAATTATAATGCATTAGTCAAACTTGTTAATTTTAACTTTATACATTTTCATATATTTTAAATAGAAATTTTATAATTTTGTATGTATTAATTATTGGACCGTTTATTATAGTAACATTGAATGCTATATTTTTACATAGAGTTATCAAAAATGTATCATACATAAGTGTATATTATATGATCTAACCTGAAGTATGTTTTCCGGAATTATACGAGATTGGACTGACAAACGCAAACAACTCCCGATGATCATTGTCATAACTATCAGTAGCAAATAAATCCAATGTAAAAAATTGTCGTGCTTCTTTTGGTCTGCACATTAGATTGTTAGAAAAATAAAACATTAATTCTTTTGGCTTGAAAATCGAAAATACATATACATATATTCTTACATAAGCCGGAAGCATAACTAAATAATGATACTTTTTGTATTGTGCTGGTGTATAGTGTTATTAAAATTTGCACATAGAGTGGTACAGTTTGAAATACGATTTCCTGACTTGACGATTCGGAAGTTGACAAGTTTCTATACAATAGAACACACGCGATTGTTACGAAAAACCCGTTGAATGCATAAATTTTTATCTGAAATTTTTTTAAAAAAGATACAAAGGAAATATAAACATGGATGTTTAAAATCCATTACTATTCATAGATAAAAATACATTTAAAAAAAAAAAAATTAATATAAAAGAACAAATGTTCTGCATTGTAATAAATTAAGTAATTTCAGTCAAATGTATTTTTTTAACATTTTCCCTATTATACAATTATGAAATTACTTAATTCATTTTTAATTTAAAAAATATTTTTTTATTGTTTAATTCTGTTCTTCGAATTCATAACTGTTTTTAACTCATTTAATATAATTAATAATATTTGTATTTTTTATCTACCTATATAAATTGTAAAATTATTAAAATTTAAGCATAGCTATATTGTACTATACATTATACATGTTTTTATGTCATCGAAAGTTACCTTGACTGCCATCGAGTTTTGTTGATCGATGGATTGTGATCATGTGAACAAGTACACCACATTTAAACAAAAAATGAATCCTATAGGTTACATGATTACACGTGCAATCGTGTATTTTGTATTGCATAGACATACAATAGAAGGCGTACAATGAAGGAAGAACAATATTATTTTTGAATTGAAATATCATATTAATTTTTCTTTAATTAATTTGATGCAGCACACTTGTTATTTTTTTCTATTGATTGAAATCAATAATTGTTTTGGTTTAATGTTTTGCTATATTTATAATAACAATTTTATAAATTAAAATTTTTGAACAAATACTAATACTTTGTGAATAGTTTTAATTATAAAAAAATACGTATTACAATTTTATTTTATTGCCTACGTGAATCCTTAGTGGATAATGGATTTTCAATAAATCATTTATCATCAACAATAAAAATCATTAATCATTCATTTATTCGTCAAACTTGTCTGCTGTTGGTCGATCATAAATTGGATATTGTTCTTCTATAACCGTCATGTACGATTGAATGATGATTACAAGGTATCCTCCGACTGCCATGACACTCTAAAAACAATAAAAATATATTATTTAAAAAATGTATAAACAATTTGATTAATAATAATATTAATTATAATTTGATACAATTCCATACAATTATAATAATAAATAGTAATAACTATTTTTGTTATTTATCATGGGTTGTACATTTTTGTTCGTGTGCTATTAATTCTAATAAAACACGATATGACATATTATTTATTTTTCTTGAATTTTAATATTTTTTTCGATAGTTAAAAGGTTCGAATAAACAAATAAAATAATTTATCAATATTTTTCCACCATCGAGAGTGCTCATCAGAACATTATATTTAGAATAATTTCTCTAAAATGTATTTTAATATCCCTCTATTATGTTAGTGTATAAAATAAAAAAAATAAAGTAAAATGTTTTTTTTTTCAATAAGTTTAAGAAGCTTATAAAGAAAATACTCACAGATAAGAAATAATCGTCATCCAAATAACTGAGACCATATAGGGAAAACCTTATTTTCTTGTCATCAATACTTTCCAAGAAATGTTTTATCTAAAACGGAATTATTTTAATTACACTTAGCCATTATATACTATAATTTAATTCAACACCTAAAAGTCTTGCATATTAATTCATTGGTGTTTTATTATTTGATAAATATTATGGTAGAATAATGTAGAAGTTATTTACTTCTGTTTGTGCGTTTTTTTTGTTTTTGTTAATATCGATAAAAATTAAATATAATAACAACAAAAATAGTAAAACAAATGGCCAACGTTATTGCTCTTATTTATAATCTTATATCGTCAACAGTTTTATTCAGATAGAAATTCGGACGGAAGATTATTCATTCATAGTAAGCTATCATAAGGACCGCTAAAAACTGAAAATTTATCATAGTTTATAATTATAATAGAAAAAATATGAACATTTTTATTTGAAGTCCATATAATAGAAAATATTATGTATCTATTACTTAGTTGCATTTTGCTTATTAATACGCTTTACTATACCCGTTTTTTTAACATTTAATTAGTTTTCATTTGCTTAAGTATTATACAATAATAATTAATAATAAATGTACTATGTGGTACTAATAATAACATAATAATAATATAAACGCTAAACGATTCTATGATCTTTTCAAATTTTTTTATTTCAAATGAATTCAACACAATAAATAGTTTTTACATTCTTACGGACGCATTGTAGGATGTGGTTATTAATATTATATTATTACATTTTCTTTATGTATCTATCAGAGTTGTAAAATTTTAAAAATTTATCTAGATAATTATTTGAATAAATATGTATTCGAATAAAAAATTATTCGACTAATTTAGAAACAATATTATTCGAATAAAAAATTATTCGACTAATTTAGAAACAATATTAATCGAATAAAAATGTATTCGAATAATCTGGAAACAATAATATTGGAATAATTTGTGATCATAATATAATTTGAATAATTTTTAAATACAGTTATCCTATCCTAGTATATATAGTAGTAGTTAATTCTAATTACTAAATATGTATTATGAAATAATGATTATAATTCTTCTAGTTTGTCTACATGTATTTAGTATGTACCTTAATAGTAATTAATTATCAATATTGAAGATGTTATTATTATATCTAGTTTAGTCCAGTTTCTGTACTATATTATATAGTCTCAGATATTTTGGTAATATGTACTAACTACGTATGTTCAATGTTGTATTTCATATTTATAAGTTCAAATATATAGAGCTCTACAAAAAAATATAAAGATACTAGATAGATATGAGCATGTAGCTATAAAAGTTATCTGTTTGAATTTATGATATCTAATAATAATTGTGTTTGAAAATTAGTTGAATAATAATTTATTCGAATAATAATTTATTCGAATAAAATGTTATCTAAATAATCATCTAAATAAAATTTTATTCGAATAACGTCCAACTCTGGTACCTATTCATTGTTTTTCTTTGTCAGTACGATGGATAATCTTCTGTCCCTCAACAAAAACTACTTAATCGTCTTAATCGTATTTATGAAATAGTTATAATTAGAAATGGGATCATAAGTTAATATTTTGCCTCACCTTTAATTAACAACTACTCTTGGTTGATTAGTAGTTAATAGTTTACTATTGAAAGAAAACCTAAATTTGTTATATTAAAAAATTTCAAACCAATTGGTTACCCCGTAAAACCGTTGATTAAATACACTGTAATATTACATTTCTGATAAAAGTAAATATTATTTATTATCTTTAAACTATTGCTAGGTTTGGAATTTTAAGCATAAAAGGTATTTGGTATCGATAATCTCATATGTATTATAATGTCAAATATTACAACACATAATTAATTCTATAGTAACATTATTTATGAAAGTAAATAATTAAGAAAAATCAAACGCCTACAAAACTTTTTTTTTTTTGGTAAATTTATTGATTATTGAATAATTGTTGAAATTATATAGTTAATCTAGTATGCAAATGTTCCAGATTATAAAAATTAAAATAAATATTATTAAACCAATAGCCTTTCTCTGATTTAGGTTAAGCTAGGTTGTATACTGCACGTTTTTATAATATAAAAATGAATCAAGCTAATCGAAATGTGTAATGGTAAACGATTTTTAGTAGGACACATAGGTGAATAAATTAATTTATACTTTATTTCAAAGTGAATGCTATTAATTAACTAACTTTCATGTTTAAAGAACTAGTTTTTTCTATATATTTTTAAATAATTATATGTATGCATATTTATTGTCTTTTGTATCTAAATTTATGCTAAATAATAAGATCAAATTTTTATAGGTTAATCTTGTTCGTTGAATTTTATTGTGTAAAATAATTCGAACAGCTATAAGAATACTCCTTTATATATTTTAATTATTTATGCCTATCTATACTATTAATATTATGAACATTATTAAATGGTTATTGGTTATTAATGGTTAAAAAAAATGTCTAATACTTAACTCTAATTTTCTCGTCTTCGGTGAAACGCTTGTGAAATGCTGCGTTAAGAATAGTTTTCGTCCGTCTAGCCTAAAACATTGATTCATTTATCAAGTAAGTCCCTCCATATAATGTGGATCTATTACTTCGTTGGACGCAATCGAAGCGGCCCTACACACGATATACACTTTCATCATATAATGCAGGGGCCATATGACCATAGATATCTGGGGCGTTATTCGGAAATTTGAATATGCCATGATTATACCTACGACGAATAAATGTGGCAGCATACTCAATATACAGGTGATGATGCTCAAAAGAATCAGCACCTGTTAATTGGTACAATTAACTGTGTAAGTTAAATCATTCGCTCTCGCTATTTTGTTTCGGTGTATCAGTTACTTGATAGATGTTGTTTATATGTTCGAGAATGGAACAGAGATCGATGTGGGCGCGGTTCAACTGTCGAAGATGGACAACTATGTTAGTTGGTAACGTGAAGTCGTCCGACAAAATGAATAGATCCAGTGGTTTATCCATCACTATAATCCTCTCCAAAAATTGATGAACTTTGAATCTAAATGATTCGCATAATTATTTAATTACAATTTGAGTAATTACCTTGATTTTTCCGTATTCGAAGTCTATCCAAAGATGCATTGATACATTTAAAACATTTCGCTAGCACCGAACACATACACCAAAATTGAATACATAACGATAGTGCCTCCAATTTGTGGATAACATTATCCTAGAATATTGAAAAAGTTACATAATTGTTTGTGATCAGATTAAATAAAACTAAATTTTTATAATTATATGTGTTACATATTTTTTAAATGATTAATAATATTTTAGAATTTTATCTAATTTTCATAAAAATCTTAAATTCAATAGTATAATACATACTAAGAGTTTTAAATAATTCAGTTCTAATAATATAAATTCATTCAAAAGAACTTTAAATAAATTATTGCAATATAAACTACGACGATTTCATAATATTTTAATGAATGGATATAAATGTTAGGTAATATTCTGAAAGGATTTTTTTCATAGAAGAGACAGAGAGATAGAAAGATTCTGACATTTTACAATTTCGAAAATTTTATTTTGAATAATATTATCTTATAAATATTATCTTTTGAACCATTCAGTTTGACCTCAGATCCTACTTTATCTAAACGCAGTTATAATCAAGGCCGTATCTAGAAATTTTTTTCGGGAGAGATCCAAAACATGTATATTGTAATTTTATTGAATTTAGATTTTAACTTTTGATATTTGGTTAAAAATAAGACAAAAAAATATTTAATCTTTTTTTTATTAAAATTTATATCATTTTTTCATATGATATTATGATATAAAATTAAAAGCAGTCAATGATTAATTGGAGCTTAAGTCATTTTTGACTGAAAATATTTATGTTGGTATTAAAAATAAATAAGTATTTTAAACATTCGTAAAATATTAAAGAAATTTTCGCGGGGGGGTCTATACATTCTGGACTCCCACCCAAATACGGCTTTGGTTATAATACACATATATTACAAATTGTTATATTATTACTCGTACCACCATAATGAAGAGTTTCCATGCAAAGGATAGTCTTATTCGGCTGAAACTTGTCGTAACTGATACTATTGAGAATACGGTATTTAATACAATCAACATGATACATTCAATGTTGACGTTGCGGGCAATCTTGTTCATCATGTTTTTATTTCCTGTATAAAAAGTATATCACGGCTTATTCACGGTTGCATTTCAATATAATTAGTTTTCGTAACGTTTTTATTAACCTATAATCGATCCATGATATTTAAAAAAGTTATTAAACAGCTCAAAAACTTTTCTCAGTCCCATTAAATGAAACGGCATTAATATATATATGATGATGATAATCGTTTGATTTAACCACAAAGATATTAGAAACATTGGTCCAACTATTATTTGAATACGGTCGTGGGTTGTTAACTAGAATTAAAAATATATTACAATGGCCACCGTCGATTGTACGAAGTGCGTTTATATATACAAGAATATTTTTAATGTTATCGTATATACATAGTAATTATATACTATTACTTGATTATCTTATACTATAAGAATTACAAGAAGATATAAGATAGATCATAAGAAGTATTTACATTGCTTGAAGTTCTATTTCCTTGGTACTTGATCGCATTTCTTAAATTTTGTGTTGTATTTCCGGAAACTATTACCAGTACGATGTAACAAATTGACAAAATTATACTCGGTATACACCATGAATTCTTGGTTTTCTGTAAAAAATCATAAACGATTAGTCATGTTTCAGTTCATCTTGATGAACAACATCATTTTTGGTTGTAGGTAGACGAAATTATATACCTTGTCATTTTCGTTCTTTGGTATACGAATTGGCATCCATCCAAATACTATTGAATAGTAATAAGTGACAGAAAAGCTCTTAAACATGAGATATGTATCAACTTTCATATTTGCCATTCGGTATTGAAATGAACTATATTATTCAATTATATTTGTTTAGGACGTATACATATATATATATATATATATATATATATATATCACTTATGATTATTTGTAATACGTATATGAGGTTGTTTTTATTGTTCTCAGCAATGAAAACATAATGAAAAGGAAACAACAAAAAATTAATTTTTTCCATTGTGCACTAACTGTTTGCATAGTTTTGGTCAATAATAAAATAGCATTGAAAATTAATTGGTATTATTGGTAAAGAATAAGAATTATTTTAAAGCTAAAGTAATGAAATAAAATATAAGTAAATTTACAAATTATAATGGATCGTTTTTAATTCATTTCTGCATCTCTTAAATATTTACAATTCGTATTACAATAATTAATTAAAAAAAATTAATTAATAATTATTAATTTATTATTAATTTTAATTGTTCTATCAATTTTTTTTATCATATTGCATGTATAGAATTTAATTAAATTTTGAATCCTTATACTTACATAACAGTTGTCATTTCGGTAATCAAACACTTAATATAATGATGATGTATTGGTATTCATTCTTTTAGTCGTCCATCAAAAATGTATGTTTATTTTACATTTAGTTTATAATACTTGTAAGTATTTTTGGTAATATTGTTAAGTATTAAGAAAATAATAATTGTAACCCTAATTTTGTATAAAATAAATATTTTTACAACAACGAAAATATGATTTTGTAATTTTGAGGTTATTTACATGATTATATAACAGTGAACATCGGTATTTAACGATAATCGACGATATGCTTAGTACCCTAGAGATTTAAGTCGATTTTTACCAACGGTTAAGTATTGAACTATATATCTCTACATTTCGGAAAGATACTGAAATAAAAATAATAAAAATTGTTAGCTTAGAACTCCAATGAAAAAATTTCTCCTGTATGTTATTTATTGAATTCGTCTATTTATCGGGAAGTTTTAATTTACTATTATTAATTTATTCCAACAAAATTATAGCATTACGTCTAGGTAAATATTTTAATTTACAAATTTAAAGAGAAGAATATTTTTAAGATAATTTTATATAATTAGTATAAAATATAGTTTTGAAGTCATAATAGTTTACGAATATGCGTAAAAAGCAAACACTTCTTTGTTAAACAATATTTTACAAAATGGATGTCATATCATAAAAATATTCTACAGTTTAAGTATGGTGATAAATATTTAACCTATAATATGACAATATATTCCATAATTTTGATTTGAAACTGTTAAATATTTTGAAGTATTTCCCGTTTAATCGATGAAGATAATGTGGGTACTATTTTTCTCCTCTTAATATTTTTATACTTGTTGTGTATCAGTGGCGTACACAGAAAATATTTTCCGAAGTGGTTACTATGGACAGTGTTAAATTGCTTCTACTATCTAAGAATTACTATCAAGACACTGTAGATACTTATCTACATTTCATTTACAGAACGTTCAAAAACTATTTGACAAAGGCAATAAAAATTGTCTCAACTGATCACATTATTTACGTATTTCCTATAGTAGGTTTAAGCCTGTATTTACGAACAAAGGATATATAACGTGGTACTTGACTATTTAATATATATATATATATATTGAAGAAATTAAATCACTAATAACAAAACGTGATTAAAATATTTTTAGTACATAAATTTGATAGATTTAATAATAATTAATAATTAATCTTTTATTAATTAAAATTCAAAATCCATCTTAAATTTTGTTATTACTCAGAATGGTACTACCCAAGTGATTGGAATCGTTTCACTGACTAGTGTTTACTGTTTATAATATATATTATACCCTTATATATTAAAAATAACAGAACATTACGTGTATTACATAATATTCCATACAGCAAAAACAGAGGTATTTTATTTAACTAAATTTAACAAACAATGGTATTGTTTAAATTTCTAATGTGGAGTTCTATATTTTATTCTTTAACACACAATTATAATACGAGTACAAATAATACAACGTCCGATGACAATAATGTAATATTTTCTATGCTAAAAATTGTGTTTATTTTAATGTGAATAATGCCAATGATATTATAGCGTTTTATAATATTAAAATTTTTAAATGAATTATATTGTAGTGTCTAAAAACAGTTAAATAGCGGTTAGTATCGGGTCAGTGTGTCACGATGAAAAATTAAAGTTCTCTTAACATGCATCATGTAGGTGATATGTAAGAACGTTTTTTGTAAAATACTTAAAATAATTTTTATTTGAGAGTCACAATAGAAAAAAATGAAAAAAAAAATCCACATACAATTCACGAAAAATATGTTGTGAACAACCTAACCGTTCAAATAGTAATGCCCATACGAGTAACAACAATAACGAACGAAAAGTTAATAAAACCGTGTGTGTATGTGTGTGTGTGTATGTATGATAATGACGACCAACAATGAATTTGAATAAACGTAAATATACGTGAGAATTGAACCGGTACATGTTTACTGTTGACTAGTTCACTGTGATTTAGCTGTAGTTGTATTGCAAGACTATTACCAAGTACGAAATGACGATGATTACGGCCTAGAAAATATTATATCGTACAAATAATGTTTCTTACACAATGATGCATGTACATGCAGTGATGTATCTAGACCCCTTGAGCTTCTTTTTCCTTTCTATATGTATTTTCCAATTACAATATTACTTTTGTCTTTAATGATTGTCTATAGTTTTAAGCTATGTATCAGAATCAACAATTTTATTCTCATTTGATTTATCTTGATTGAATTATACATTATAACTAAAAAGTAAAAACATGTAAATTGTATTGCTAGAGTAATTAGCCAGTAGATATCTCCCTTTAAGAAAAATCTCAAATACACCACTGGTATGCACATGTAAACAGTAAATATATATGTTGTATAGTTAACAGTATAGCCAATAGGGTTGATTTTTTTTTTTTTTTTACCGATGATAAAAGTGTTTTATCTACCGTCACCATACCACAAACTTCGAATTTCACTTTACAATACGTCAAACGCTGCAAGAATTGTTTCATCTGAAACAATACTATTATTAATATTTCATAATACACGTAATGCTTAACGACTGAGACGTATCGGATATATCATGTGCATATACAAAATACATATAAACTCATGCATTACTTCAGAACAGTTACTCTTCTTATCCAACGCTTCTTTCGTGATCTGAGCTAAGGTGTGCAAACGGTCGTCCTGAAAGTCATTTTATGCCGCATTATTATACAGCAGACAAGGAGTGGTAGACGCATTGCAGTGTCGCACCTGCTCGACGACGGATGAAGCCGCGAAACACACGAGAGTTATTCTACCGGCACAGTTTATTACCCACAACAAATGAACAATAACCAAGAGCAGTGGAGTCCCTTGGGTCCTGTACGCAGATATCGTGTTGAACAGTCCACAGATCGTATTAAACATGTAACATAATATATTCATCAGAATGCGTTCCTCGCACACACCGTTAACGGTTTTTACGCCGTCCATTAACTCGGCATACGCAATGTTCGCTTGATAAATTTCGTCTGTTGAAAATATATTAATTTATACGATTTAAATCAACCGTTATACTTAATTTCCGATACGCAATACTTATCATAATACGTTAAAATGAATATATTATGTGATTTTGAAGAAGAGAAAAGGGGAGAGGATTGATGCGCGGATTTACATCTATAGTTATTTCTAGTAGCCACGGTTTTTCTCCAAGCTGCTTTCGCTGCGGTCGGTATCTCGGAAGAAACGATTTTCTGCAAACTGTCGTTTAGTTTTAAAAATCTGTCTTTAAGGCTCCAACAGCACCACACGAATTGAAGGTCTACCGTCAATATTCCCAGTTTACAGATATCCTAAATGAACATGATTCTTACATATTCACAAACACATTTTGGCCGTTCAATCAGATTTTGACCTACTTGAAATAATAGATTGTACGCGGAATTGGTTTTTTTTTGTATATTTTGAAAGTTGTATGAAAAATATGCTGGTATTAGGTTTCCGAAGACAAAAGTAAAAACGATTACTAATCTCCAAACGTCTGACAATAAATCTGTGAAAATACTTATTTATTATGTATAGGTATATATATTTATATATTATAATTTGTTTTTATTTTTTTATTTGCAATGTCTTCTAATACTTTTTGGCATTTCCAATGTGTTTACGTTTATTTTTCTACCGACCAATGACAAAAAACAGCTGAGAAAATAAATAACATTGTAGGACCAAAAGTCAAGAAGTATTAACTTTTCAAAAGTCATGTCTAGTTTTCTTATCTGAAATCATGTAAAATTATCATTCTTCTAGCTTAAATGTAATTTAAGTTAATAATTATTCAATATATTTGAACATTCGTCTATAGCTTTTTAAGTATTATTTTAAGCTATTAAGCCTATAATAAAAGTACGTAATGAGGTATTCAAAGTTAAAACATATTACTTTGCAGTTATTATCTATATTCGAAAAGATTAGGTTATCCTAAAAATGACATATATATTGTTTACTTTCATATCAGTAGAACTTTATGATTTATGAAACTAGTGAATCACTTATTTTAAACTCACAATTTATTGAAAATAATTTTCAGTAAAAGTTCTATAGATAGTAAATAGATATTTTAATTAATTATATGACTTTTTTGTCTTACCTCTTTATGTTCTTCCATCCAAGGTTTCGTAACATAATCTAATTGGTTTCCGACAATAGAAAAACACCATAAAAAAGAAATTGTATACGCTAAAACCTGCAAAAAAAGTATACTTATTTTTTTGAATTCACAATCCATATTAAAAATATTCAATATTATTATCATTATTAACAGTTTGCCCATCGCTTATCTGTTGATCATTACTAATTAAAATTTGATTTACCTTATTGGTTTTTAAATTTATTGTCATCCAAGTACCGAACAATAATGATTGGTAGTAAATACATTCGTAAAAATAATTGTCAATGAACACGTTATTCATTTTGAGTGGTAGTTTGCAAAATGGACACTATGAACTATTTCGCAAAATAAATTTTGACAGCTAAAAATATTTGCTACTTGTTTATGCAGTGGGAAAATAACAATTAAGAACACCATTTATTGTAAAATAAATCATATTAAACGTTATTTGCACAGTGAGTATTGTGGCGTATTTGAATTGTGTAGGTAGCTGAATAAGTTTAGTGAATAGCTTTTTATGACTAATGAAATTATGAGTTTTGTTATTCTTCGATATCTTAAATAAATCGACTATAATGAAAATTCAAATGTTTTTACGGATCCTTTATTTTTTTAACAAAAAATTACTATTGATTTTACTTGTTTAGATATCAAGATACGAAATCTTGATATAATTTTCCAGAATAATCTTCTTCTTTCAACTCGTATTGAAAAAAAATTATCTAAAAGCAATAAAAACACAGGGTTTACTTGTTTAGATTAACCAAATCTTTTGAAGATAAAAAATGCCTTACAGTCCTCTATTGTTCTTTAGTCCAATTCAGTTCTCTAAATAGGCGTTTTGTCAAAAGCAATTTATCAAAACTTGATTTTTTCTTTAATAGTTTATCAGACCTTAAGTATCAATGCTCTAATTTTTAATTGTATCAGTGGTGTAACTGGGAAAAAACCTAGGGAGGGGGAATATAATATATTTATTATTACCAAAACCCTGACACCCTTCCCCCTCACCAGTTAAAATATATTTTTATTGTATGTATTTTATATACTATATCTAATTGTTTGATTTTACATAAGTCTTTTAACTCATTTTATGGTTTGGATAAACATAAATTGTAGGTAGCATGTACTAGGTACCAATATTGTTAAATAATATCCGTAAGAGTTCATTAATAAAAGGTGCTATTTGTACTGTTGGATTATCTGGGGGGAGGCAAAATTATACCTTTATCTCTCAAAAAATGGTCAGAGGGGGTATTTTCCCCCTTTGCCCCCTCACCACAATTACACCACTGGATTGTATCATAATTCAAATTTTAAAACACCTTATTATTATATTGTTCACAACTTAATTCTCATATATGTATATTATTGTTTATATTTTACTTATTAATATCTATCATAATTATTTACTGTGTAATATTGTATTATAATTCTGTCCTTGAGCCTATCAGGCGTTAATCCAATAAATCAAACAAGAGATATAATTAAACCCAAATGTACTTAACACATGTCTATGTTTACATGTGTCTTGTGAAAATTAATTTTAGATGGAACTAATGTTGAATTTCTATAAGCGTTTTCATTATTTCTTTATTTTAATTGCAGATCGCGATCTACAGATTGGTCATCGGCCAGCAAATGTAGTCAAAGATAAAAAATTGAACTTTGTCACCTGGGAACCATACTTTTGTGTATTGTTACAAGACGAACAGACTTTAACTGCATATAGAAGCGAAGAATTATCTGTAAATGCTGATTTATTTTTTATTATTATTCCAAGATAAAACGCTCATCTTCTTACTAACAGTTTTGATTAAATTATATTTAACATAATTTATTAATAAATTTCCTATTTTATTTCTTAGATATTCCCAGGGACTGCGCTAAGGACAATAACGCACGCTTTTAAGGTTGGTGCTTATGGAAATAATAGAATGTATTACTTTTTTTTAGGAAAATCAGAGACTTCAATGTTCATTTATGAAACATACCAATAATATATTTTTATAATTATATGCCTATAAGTGCTAACTAAAGATAAATACATTATGTTAATTTAAATGTGTTATTTTTATGGAATATACAAATATTAATAGTCTCTGATTACCTATTTTTATATTCGCTTTTATAGTGCTTGTGCTTGTGCTTGTGCTTGTGTTTGTAATGATTAATGTACATCGTACATGATTAATTTACATAATTGTAGCATTTACTTTCTTATAAACTTGTTTAAATTGTTTAAAAATATTTTTTTGTTTATTTTATTAGTAAATATTTATACATTCTTAGTTGTGTTAATGACGAAGCAATAAATATATATTTATAATAAAATCATAAATTAGATAAACTATTTCAAACTAAGAAGTAAGTTAATAGAAGAAAATTGATAATTGTGTGCTGTAAATATTTTTTTTTTATTATTATTTAACACTCCACTACAACTATGGCCATTGAACGAAATATTAAATTTACATGATTTTATATTGTAAATGTTTTATTCAATAGTAAGTTTATGTATTAATTGCCTAAAAATTTCATTATTAAAATCATATAAAATATTCATTACGAACTGGGTATAATGTGGACTTGTAAAATATACTTGAAGAATTTTCGTAAAAGGACATGATGATCCATTAAATGTTTATTTTATAAACATCGTGAATAATTAAAAAAAATTATAATTATTTTTATAATAACCAATTATCATATTTATCAAGAAAAATAAGCTATACAATATCAATTTAACTTATCCACAAACAACAAGTTATTAATGAAACATTGGAACATTATGATTGATACGTAATAAGCAATAATATTTATTTGGACACGTGTCATATGCACAAACTACATAATTATGTGAAAACTCATTAAAATTGTTGTGCCTCTTATTTATTTACCATGTGTCGGTACCTGGGTGTAAACTAAGATATGTTGTGGGCAGTGCCGAATTACCCGTTGGGCGGAGTAGGCGCCCGCCTTAGGGCCTCACTAATTTAAGCGGCCCTGTGAAAACGGAAAACCATATTTCTCTTTATTTAATAATACTCGTATTTTATTTAAAAAAATTTACGGGACAAATGCCATTGTGAAATATAATATACATATGTTAAGTTGTAGTTGTTATATGCAGTAATAATAATAAAATTATTTTGAATAAAATAGAAATAATGTAATAACTAATTAATTTTTCTTACAAATAAAAAAATTGAATAAATAAGATTTTATTTATTAATAATAGTCGGTTATTATTAATGTTGTTTATTTTAATTATTGGACAGTAATATTAAAGATGTAAGTAAAAAATAATTTTGCAGGGTCTAAAATTTTAATTGCCTAGGGGCCCACAAATTTTTAATCCGGCACTGGTTGTGGGGGCTAGATCCTTTCACAAAATGATTTTTTTCTATTTATAATGTAGATCAAATTTCTGTGACCACAACGAGTAAAAAATTAAAACAGACATCAAATGATAAATGCTTAATAAGTACAAAGCAAAAACTATACAAGTTCCACAACTTCCGGCCAATCGGTCTAAAAATTAAATGGTATTTTATAAAAAAAAATATAAAAATTTGCAGATGGATACAATCCTGTTATTTTTTTTATAGTTTAATACATAATTAACAGTTTTTAGCATTTTAGTTTGCTGGAAACTTGGAGCTAGTGCGAGGAAAGTTATTAATATACATATTAAATCATTAAACATAAAACATTTAAACATATTATATTAACAAGATAATATTTTTTATATAAAACTACTATAATTTTTCATTTTGGACAATATGTAATATTATATTTACTAGAGATGGTAGAAAATTGATTACAAACCAGGTACCGAATATTGGCCGAGTAAAAATTCAATGTTTGCCGGGAACCGGGTAAAGGCCAAGTTTTAATTTTAACATCGAATTTTTGGTTATTCAGTAATTACCTAGACATCTCTAGTATTTGCTAATAATAATATTTTATAACTACATATAAATGAAAAATGTTTAATTATTTTGTTAATATTGAATATTAAGGACTCTATAATTGTAAGTATTTTATTACATACCTATGTTTTGAATATGTTTATTACACATAGTTATTATTAAACTGTTAGGATTATTACATTAGTTGTTTTGAAATATGTAATATAAAATAAATCTGAATAGATTATTTTATTACATTATTTAGTTTAACAATTTTTTCTCTAAAATGGTTTACCGTATATTAAAAAATGTAAATATTTAATAATTGTACATTGTTAATAATTATAAATACTGCTGGTATCAATTACATATACTCAGTACATACAAGTAATATATTATTAGTAAATCAATTTTTTTACCACCATATATGATATACGGCACATAATTTGTTTTTTTTTAGTATAATAGTGACTCAACTCGATCTTTATATTGAATAAGATAATGCTTACGTTATGAATAATTAACAATGGTAATTGTATAATGTCACGAAGAAAACAATTAATGATGATTGTAATATAGTGGGATAGTTATCATTATATTGAATTACATGATGCACCTATTTAAAATTCCATTTTATATATTTTCACAAGCGTCGATTGGACAAGTGAGGAATCTATAGTTCGTAGGTTATAAAGGTTATTGAGTTTAGTTACAGATTTATATATACAAATTATTTTCAGTACTGGTTATATCTGTAATATAAATTAATTATAAATCAGTGCGAATGAAACCATCGACTAGAGTGTTGATATATAATTGAAAAATCAAATCGACCTTGTATTTCAAGTATATGTTTTAAGGTAAGTTTACTACTTTTATTACATTAACGTTTAGGCTAAGATTAATAAAACTTTCTTTAAAATTAATTGAAGAGGACAAAAAAAACTGTATTACAAATTAAGCGAATCAATCAATATCCGATAATATTTTTAGAGTTATGTTACTTTTTTATTAGATAAATGAAAAATATTTTATTATTAAAATTAATGTATATTATTATTTATATATAAATTTTTTTTTCGTAAATGTATATTATGAATGATTTCAAAGATTAACATAATTCAGCAATAACATTGTAAATTTTATCTAATTCATTAATATACCATATTAAAACACATCAGATACTTAAAATACTGATTATTTTGGATTTTGAGAGGATCGAAATAATTAATAATATTCGTTCTATGTTGAAGTTTTTATTTTCTGTACTTTTTTGTTATTTTTGCTCATTATCTAAAGTATTATACTGCAACATTTTAGCCTGAAAGGTTAATATTTTTGATTTTTTTTCAGTAGTTTTTCCTATAAATAATTGAAAAATAAGATGAAAATTGCATTAATTTTTCGTGTTATTCTTGATTTTATTGATTATTTCATAACATGAAGTATTTTAATGACTCAAAATATGTATAATAATATATTTTTTTACGTAATATTAAAAACTCAGGAAATTTTAAGATTTAATTGGTTTATGTTAAATTTTTTTTTATTCATATAAATAAGTACAACAAACGCAATAAAATATAATTTATTTTACAAGTAAATTTGTATATTATAAAAGTTCAGTGAAAAATCTTTATAACGAAACTCTTTAAATTGAAAAACTTTATACAACACAAATACTATATATATATATATATAATGGTTGATTTGCTTTAAACACATTAGTCAATTCATTCACTATAACGTATATTAGTCACTCTCAATAACGAAATATTTTATGTTTCCTATTACAATTTACATGTTATCGTATTATAAATTATAAAATTAATAGGTAATGATGCCGAAATTTTCAAGAAAGATTACATTCTTTCATTATCTACTTTTAATATCGTAATAAATCGTTATTATCGTTATCAGATATATTTATTTTATCAAATATATTTATTTTATTATTGACATAATATCTAACATAAGTCAGCGTGGATGACATCAATACCTTTTGAAGAAGAAATAAAAAAATGGGATGTAGAATTAAAGGGGTGAACAATTTTGTTACTCGTGGATAATTGTCTTTCTCATTCCAATCTATTTAATCTTATGAACATAGAAATTACATTTTTCCCAGCTAACACAACTAGTATCTTGCAACCGATGGACCCTAATGTTGTAAAAAGTTTGAAAGGCCTTTATAGAATGAAAATATTGATGAAAATTATCGAATCTGATAGCAATGCTTCTATCAATATGCTTAATGTGGTGAACTTCCTAAATAAAGCCTGGAAAGAGGTAACAGCAGAAACTTTACGGTATTCTTTTCGTCATGCTCGACTTCAAAGTAGTTTTGCCAATGCTGAAGAAGAAATAGAACAATTTGTAAAAGATTGAGAAAGAAGATGATATATCACTGAGTAAGTGAATTATTCAGTTCAATACTCACCATTATTTTACTCGTGAGGATCTAGAAAACTATGTAGAAATATACGAGAACCTGGTTGCTACAATATCGTTAACCGATGAAGAAATCCTAAATGCAGTGACCAAAGGCAAGTAAGAGTAAAAAGAAGAAGAACCTTATTGTATTATATAGTACTTATTGTTTCATGAAGATGATTCAAAATTATCATAAAACATGGGACAAAATAATAGAAAAATACAAAAAAAATACATGCAAAATAAACAAGTCCAAACAAAAATGACAGATTATTTTAAATAAAGTAATTGTATAAAATATAATGCGTAAATACAATATGTATGATAAATAATATTAGATTGATATACAATTATACCTTTATATAAAAATAATTAAATTTTTTTTTTTAAACCCTTTCTATTACAAAAACATTCTATAACGAAAGAAATTTCTTGGTCCCTTCAGATTCGTTATAAAGAGTTTTCACTGTATTTATATATAAAATCAGTATTCTACCGAATTTTTATAATTAATTATTAAACTACATTTAGGTATCTATAGTTCTTTTTTGGTATCTACTTATTTTTCAAGATAATAATAAGACTTTGAAAGAAACATATTAAAATATGACTAAAACATGGACAGAAAGTTTATTTTTTATAAAGTGTAAAAAATGTATTTTTTCTAGTAAATTTAACAGAAACATATTTATTACATTAGGTAACTTTTTTATTTTATTTATTTTTTAATATTTTCTTTTGTCTTAAAACATTACAGCAATGCGATTGAATTACGTTTTATGAGTTGTATAATATATTATCATTAAATAACATAATTCATAAACAGTTTAAATAATTATCAATATTCATTATACTGTTAAATTTAAAAATTGAAATTGGCATAAATTATAAAACCTATTATTGATTAATTTAAATTATTCTAAGATGTTTTTAATGTTGTGTTGATTATTCTATTGGAAACTGGAATTCATTAATAAGTAACCAATAAACACCCATAAATAACTTAGCTTTTATTAAAATACAGGATTAATCATTAATTTGTAATAATGTCATATACAAAAAATATTTAAATTCACCCCATTAAAGTACAATTAATATCAGTGATACAACTTTTATAGTACATAATAGAGTATTCAATTTTTAATAAATTAAATGCTTTTTCATCTTTAAATTATTTTTTTGTGAAAAACTAAAATTTGTATCATACCATTCACTAGTTATAATTTAAAAAAAATAAAACTGATTATTTTTACTGTATCACTGCTAGTTAAACAATCATATGGAAATTGTTAAGGGTTTTAAGTCTTCTTATTATATGATTCACATATACAATTTGAATTTATTAATATGTATTTTTTAATTAGTGGAGATTAGGTCTTGTGTTATAGATTGTTGGTTCTTATTAATAATAATCAATAAGATATTGCCTAAAAAAAAACCATATTATACTATACATTTTTTATTTTTTGACTTAAATTTTATTTATACAATTATTAAAATTAATAGTTAAAATCTTAATATTAAAAGATTTATATTAATTATGCATTATTTATACTTGATTATATATATATTGTAATCAATAATAATTTAATGTGTATTAAATAAAAGCACGAATTTAAGTTATGTATTTTCATAAACAGCTTAATATTCATACTTAAATATTCATTTATCCATAAAATAAATTAGCCAATATAATTTACAAATGACGTATTCATACTTTATTTTAATATTATATAAAACATACTCAGTCGTTGTGGAAAATGGCAATATGTAAACCTATATGATACGTTTAAGGCATAATATTTTATGAATTATTTTAAAATACATGAATACTTTAATATGTAAACATGTGAATTTTATTAACTTATTTACGTTTTTTCTTATAAGCTCAGGTAAATTTAAAATTTTTAAAAATATTTGACCTTAAATATATACTAAACATAAAATAATAAAGTACAATAAAATCTTATCTGCTGATTTGTAATAGAATGATAGATTTTTTTATATTATAACGGTTTTATATCATATTAACTACAACAATTATTTTATTTGTAAACTAAATTATTAATAGAATATATATTTTACAGTGAAATAAATTTTTCAAAATGCGTATCATTGTAATTGCGTGTGTCTTATTTGTTTGTGGAATTGTTGATGCAAATCTTAATGAACAATTGGGTTCAAATGTACTTCCGTCTTCAAATCAGGTAATTTAAGAAAATCAAATTTTCATTAGTTTTATAGGGCATAGCCTGTTACACCCAAAAATGACCTTGTCTGTTTCGCCCAAATTTTGTTTTTATAAAATTCCCGTTTCACCCAGACTAGTTTAAATAAATTTAAAATTTAGTTGGCAATGATTATTTTCAATTATATAATATCGTAATATACTTTTATTTTAAATTATATAATATTGTAAAATTTGAGTTCATATAGCGTTATCCAGAGAATACCACGAGAAGGTGATACTTTTTGTTCTCCAAAAAAAACATAGTTTTTCAATTTACAAAAATGGTACATTTAACAAATTTAAAATTTTGCCCACAATATTTATTAAAACGTATTATTAAAAATCAAATTTACACAATATTTATAAAAAATATTTCGGTATGCACTTTACAGATTTTTCTGAATCTATATTCGATAACGGCTGGATTTCTTATGTGTTATCACTTTGTTGCTAGCGATTTTATATATTTATATATTTAATTATGTATAAATTATATTTATTTTGACTAAAATTATTATAGGTTTTATAACAGTCGTCTTTTCGGGAGCAGTAACTTGCATACAGCATGGGCCACGAAAACATGCAGATAACCGCCGCGCGCCCAGTGGCCATTTCTTGTTGGTGGTGGGTAAACTGTTTGACGCCAAATATACAATTTATAACTCGTATTTTTATATTCATAATAGAACCCAGAACTGCATACGCTTAGAGTAAAAAAAAATACAGGGAGACTTTTTAAAAGGTGCAACGTAGTTTTTTTAAAACGTATAGTACCTGTCGCGCCAGCGATGACACACCTGTGATAAATTTTGAGGGACACTGGTTTTTAAAAAAATCGACCCGACGCGCTGCGGTCATCCGCACGTTTTTGTGACCCATACTGTAGTTGTCTGTAAAGCGCGTACCTACCAAATAAGCAACATTTCTTTTTATCGTTCGCTAAAATATAATATTCGACTGAACCATTGCCAACTTAATTTTAAATTTATCTGAACTAGTTTGGGCGAAACGGGTCCCACCCGTTTTATACAATACTTACTTACTTTAATATTATTTATGATACATTTATGTTTTAGCAGGTAGATGATTTGTCTAAACCTGCCGTACCCAAACCTTTTGGTACTAATCAAAATTTGAACTACAAGCAAAAGATGATCGATCTCGCTTTACAAGGCAAATTTATGGTCGGATTACCCATGTTTAAAGAAATATTTTCATCTACGAAAGATCAGAACATGGATACAAAATACCCAAAAACCAACTTATTGTCAGAAAATATATCGACGGAATTTAATGATGTCGGTGATAAATTATTAGAATATGTAGCATCCAAATATATTAAAAAATATTCAAAAGTACCAACAACAGAATTCACAGAATCACAGACCGAAAGAGTAACCTTGAATCCAGAAACATTATTATTGGAAGATTTTATCAGCCACTCAAAATACCCAAGCACTTTCGTAACCCTAATTTTTAATAAATATAAAAACCTATTAACAACAAAATCCACAGAAACACAGACCGAAAAAGTAAGCATGATTCCAGAAACATTTTCTCTGGAAGATGTGGACATCGACTTGAAACACCCAAACACTATCTTCTTCGAAAATTTGTCGACGGAATTTAATAATAATGTTGATAATTCAGTAGACTATGTAGTATCCCAGTATATTAAAAAATATTTAAACGCACGGACAACAGAATCCATAGAATCAGAAGCTTTAAAAGTGGATAATAACGAACCATATAAATTACCAGTTGATTCCCAATTAGATAACATGAATTATGTGTTAGAACCATCAAAATCAACCGAGACCACAGTTAATAATGATTTAGCTTTTATAGAGATAGTAGATAACGATACTTTTGATCCAGAAACATTGTTATTGGAAGATGAGAACATCGACTCGGAATACCCAAACACTGTCATATCCGAAAATATATCGACGAAATTTAATAATAATGTTGATAAATTAGTAGAATATATAGCATTCCAATATATTAAAAAATATTTAAACGCACGGACAAAAGAATCCATAGAACCAGAGGCTATAAAAGTGAATAATAATGAACCAAATTCTGAATTTGCACCATACAAATTACCAGTTGATCCACGAAAATCCACGAAGGTGGTAGGAGATCGAATTGAAGTCGAAACATCAGTGGCAAATGACAATCAAGTAAAGTTTAAATCGATACCCAAAACATTAATAGATATAATATATATTTTTGATTAAGTTCCACTAAGACAATGAGCAAAAAGGGATAAAACGGTGGACGGCAACAGATCAAATAAACGAAGAATTACTGTTGATATATTCACCTTCCGCAAAAGAAACAAAGACAACAATTCGTTCATCCTGGATATTATATTAACTATTCAAATAAGCTACATTGTTTTATCAATAAACGATACTTAATGTAATTAATTCAAACTTATTATACAACAAAAACATAATTTAATAAAATAACAATCTTATTCAATTTTTACAATCTATTGTTTATCAATCGATTTTTATCAATCAAACATATTTAGAAACAAATATAATTGTCGTATTTAGAAATTAGTATATGTAATGTACTAGTAAAGTATTGAATATTATCTAAATGACCGATGAAGCGAAAATTATTTTATCATTACATAAATGACACTATCTAAACTTTATAACAATCAACAGTATTATACTATTATACATTTTTATAAAAAATAATTTCTGTTTTATTTAAAACAATCTATAACAATTTCCTCATATGTATAATTTTAATTTTAATTTCTGATTGAAGGAATCATACAGATAGTTTTTCTTTATGTCTACTCATTTATATTTATAGAAGCAATGTTTTTTAACATATCATGATCTAACTAACGATGAACATTTTAAAAATGTTATTTTTCGAATTTACTAACAATTTAAAAAATATATATATACTTAAAACAAACAAAAAAATTAGTAAATGGTGTGAACGTGAATGTTAATATTAGTTTTTATGTTCTGATCAGTTCCGTAAAATCCGGGTGTGCAGAGTGTACATTGTATGCAGGCCCCTGGCTTAGAACTATAAATTGTTGGGCCTTAAAAGTTCAAATGCTCAAAAATGATTGATGATTAGGGGCCTCAAAGTTTTGATTCGCACATGTGCCTCACGTGGTCTAGTTATATCATTGGTTCTGATTTATAAAATGTTAAACCTAGATCTTGAAGTATTTAGCAATAATTACAGATTTTAAAATTATATTTTGTTTTGTGAATTTTATTTTTTTTTTTTTTGTATCATATACTGATTTATCGAGCATATCACGTTTTCTCTAAAAATGTGTCTTTCTCTTTTCCACCAAATCTAAAATCAATTGATTGAATAAAACTTAATTTTCATTATCGTGTTCTCTTCCCACGATTACTCTCAATAATTTAAGCCATTAAAAATTATTTAATATTAACTGCATTTTAAAATTTTAAATTATGATCATGAAACGATAAAACCGTTAAAAAAAAAAGATGAAACTTGGAAATACGGAACTTTACCTACGGACCAAACTATCCGCAAATTGAAATACTCATGTTGTCGTATGATATCAATGTAGTAGATTGTCATTGATTTATCTCGTTTGCTAGATATAAAAGTACATACAAGTACATAAAAAAAACTTGTTTTTTTTGTTACTTTGATTTAATTTGATTTATAAATATATAGATAGATTATATTATGCTATATATAAATATGTATGATAATGCTTTGCCTTTTTTATACTGGCGTGGGATCATTAAATTATTCCTATCATATTTTATTTTATTGTTTAAAACATTCAACAAAATTAAATTTATTGCATAGTTCATTATATATACCTATCACACATAATATTATGCAAAATACGTTAAACTATAGTGAGTTGTGTAATATAAATTGATTTTGTGAAAACGTGTCCTGCTTAATATATCATTGGTTTAATGTTAATGCAAATAATTCAATTTTACTACAAATCATCCATTCTGGTAATATGCCTAAGATTCAATGTACAATTAATCTATATTGTATATACTATATATAATTTTAAAATTTTAAAATATTTGAAACAATTAGAACAACAAATACCTATAAAAAAACACATTATGATAAAAACAATACATTTCTCGCTTCACTTAAAATTTAAAATATTATGAATGCATAAGAATTAATAGTTTCACAAGGCATAGAACAATTTGGATTATCAAAACATAACACAAATCTATGAATTATGGTTTGGATTTTTTCGATGTTTAAAAGCATTGTTTTAGAGATAAAATATAGATAACTGTAAAATTAAATTCTAATTGATAGTACGAATACTATGATTTAAGCATTAGGGTACAGTTATTACTAAGATTATGATTATACAATTCACCATGATATATTTTATAAGTCCATATGTTCATTTTTAAAATTCATCAAAAATACAAAGTTCATAAGATTACAACTTCTTTAGAAGTCAGTATAAAATATTAATGCATTTATAAATGTTGTAAATTATATAAAATATATTCTATAAATATAATTAAATCGATATTAATTAAAAAAAAAAAGGTGATTTATAACAATTAACATCCTAGTTAATTTTTTTATTTCATTATTCGAAGACAAATGGTATATTAAATTATTTTTTATCAAAAATTAGGTTTTGAAATGTACAGTTAGTCACAATGGCGTATTTGAGTTGTTGAGGCCACAGGGGGGAGGTGAAACTGATTTTTCTTCAATACAAATTTAAAAATAAGAGTAATTTATAGTTCATTACAAGGGCATACCCAGGGGGGGGGGTCGAGTCCGGACCCTCTCCATTGAAATTTCAACATACTCAATGATTTAATAGTAAATAGTATATAGTGTATTTTAATTTTTCATTATCTTCAAAGTTAATAGATTATATAATATACCTATAATGTATAAACCATGTGGAATTTATACTGCTTTTTTAATATTGTTTATCATTGTTAATTAAATAATGTATTTTTTTATAACATTTTACTACCAAATAAAAATGTATTTCAAATTATAGTACCTACGTATTGTGTGAAGAATATGTGTGATGTGTGTATAACAATTGTGACTATTACTATAGTTATTAACAGTAATTTTTTGGTATTGAATTAAACTATTATTATAATTAGAGAACAGATAAAATAAAAATGTTGGATCCCCCCCCCCCCTAAAAAATTCCTGAGTACGCCATGGTTCATTATATACAGCTCATGTTCCTGTTGTTCATTCGAGTGAATAAATAAAAATACAAGTACTAAATTGAATTAAATATTTATTTAATAAATATATTTAAAACCTACTGCATATAAAATAAGTATTAATATTATCAACACAAATAGTTCTTATATTGAAATTGTACCTTCAGTCTGAATATGCATAAATGTATCAAAAAATGACTAAATAGTAAATATGTGGTAAAAAAGTGTTACTTTAAATTACTTTATATTATCTGATAAGTGCCTCGGTTATGGTTGTAAATGTCTATAACCGTAGCAATATCCGTGGAAGATAATACCACTATTCGTTCTACAACCAAAAATGTTATGATATAAGAAGATAAACAAAAAATGATACTTGTGACCAAATTGACATATTATATTATTGAATGTATTATTATATTATAATGATATATTAGTAATTTATATTCTTAATTATTTATACATTAAATTATTTAAATAAATCAATGTATTATATTAAAAAAAAATACGAGCCATGGGGAGGGGCGAATGCCCCTTCGCCCTTGGTTAGTCATGAATTATTTTTAGTTTTAAATACTCAAGTATACTTTTAATACGTGGACACAACATCAGTTATTCATTGTTTATTATATTGTATGGTAAATACTTGGATTTACCTTTATGTACAGAATTTTCAACTATATTATATTTGGATATTATTTACCAAGGTAATGAAGATAATTAAATTTTATTTTATATTTTTTTTTAATTTAACTCACAGAGATAATGACTAAAAACATTCATATATTTAATTAAATTCTTATGTTTGAGTGCAACATAAAAAAAGCCGTTTTATTTTGTAATTTTCGAAAAATTGATAGATCGGTATCCTTATTTTAAAATTGTATTCTTTTAATTTTTTTTCAATTTTATTTTTATTTATATCATGATTTATATATATGTATATATATATATATATATATTGAAAAATGTTCAGTTAATAGAAAAGTGTATTTTTTAATAACACATCAATGTAATAATACTAGTGATATTGACTGTCTCTAAGTTATCAGTGAAACATGACACAATACAATATGCAATGAGGATAAATCGATACACAAACGTTATCAAAATAAACATAATAATTTAGTATATTGTTAATTATATGTTTGATGTTGTTATACAATACTTATTACTTTACAATTTTTCATTTGTAATTCAGAAATTCGAGCAGAGGCTGGTTGTAGTTTTCAGTTTTTGTATATTCAAAACCAACGAAGTAAAAAAAAGTATCTATTTCATGAAACTCCTAATTTAAAATAAGTATATATTGTCAAAAATCATGTTGAAATATTCTTCTCAAGATTTAAGCGGAAATTCTAGTCCAACCAGTACTTGTAATAACAAACCAAATGTATTTAAAGTTAAAACTGCGCTCGAACAGCAGATATTATTGAAATATACTTGCAAAATGAATGGAAACTGTAATACTATTTATTTAAAAACTTAAAAAGGTTTTATAACAAATTATTTTTTTGTGTTAAAAATAAACAAAAGCTGAACATATTTTCTCATGTTTTACTAGCCATTTCTTAAATATTAACGTTTCCTATTTGGAAAAAATAAAATCGTAAGTCGTGAAACTAATAAATGTACTTTAAACCCTTCAACTTCCCAGCACTTATACTGAATGAATGCAGAGTTACTAAAAAATATATGAAAATAAATTGCATTTCTTCACACGCAGCATGCCCCGCGTCCTGTGCAGCTTGTACTAACAATATTTTGCGGTAAAAGTAGACGTGTGTAACTATATGTAATTTCTAAGCGATACCTATGTACACTGTGAACGTTTAAAAACGTTTCGCTTTTTTTATTCCTCCATGAACATTAATTGTCTGTAGAGATTCGTTCGTAAAACTTGTATCTGACTTCCGTATATGATGATGTAGATCGGCGATTCGCTGTTCGTCGATCTACCCAGGGTGCGGCTTGATGGCGGGGCGAAAAAGTTTCGTCAGCGATGGGGATACGAGTTGATGCATCAGCCACCAGTTCTGTTAGAAGAAGACGAAGACGAGGACGAGGACGACGTAGCCGACAGTGTGTCCCTGCGAGAAACAACCACGAGACCCGCGGCCATGTGTGCTCCGTCACCTTTAGGTGAGTTTTGCGCGACATATTCGATACGCATCTTCCTTCGTACAAACATGTACATTGAACGACCGAAAAAAAAAATACCTGACAAAAACAAATAAATAAACGAGTCCGTTACAGACTCACATGCGCGCGTATCAACCGATTTACGTTACGTAGCCGTGTATGTCTTCCACTCGGTCGGTGGGGCGAACGTTTCATTTACCGTCTCGTTCGTCACAGCAGGTAGGGTGCGGGAAGCGAGTTTTATCGTTTGCTTTCGTAGGGCGGACGGATTTCTTCTATTTCCATTTGAATGTCTGCAGTCCGACTGAAACTTTATCCGTTAGCGTAAACAACTGTGACGACACACACACAAGGACGTATTAATGTTGAGGCCATGGGGGGGAGGAGGAATTAATTTTTCTTCAATACAATCTTAAAAATAATTAACAGTTCATTACCTACAGCTCTTGTTTCTGTTATAATGATAACATATTATAATGATAATTCTATAATAGTAATTTATATTCTTAATTATTTATACATTAGATTTTTTAAATAAATCAATGTATTTTATTAAAAAAAAAATACGAGTAATGGGAGGGCCAATTCCCCCTTCGCCTCCCCCTCAAATACGCCCTTACACACACACGCACGCACACGGATTACACTCTGTGTACCAACATCCGATATGCGGTTCGTAATCTTGTGCACATGGATCACCGATCGTAAACGTAAATCATGTGTGTGTGTGTGTGTTGTACGTGCACCCGTTTCCCGGATAGTCTGCGTGCAACTTGTGACACGGATTAATCGTGCGATATCCGCCGATTCGAACGATATGTTGTCCGCAGTGCTCGACTTGGCGAAATTAAAGAAGGACGACTATGTTTACTTCAAAACTTGTTAAGCGTGATAGTTATAACGTAATACTAGTAGGGGAACGCCAAAATTTCTGAAAATTAGTTGGGGTACTCCGTTTCCCTGCGTCCGCCCACAAGTCGAGCACTGGACGTTCGATAAAACGGGTGCTTCTATTTTTTAGTGAACCCCGACACCACGTGTGGAATAGTTCGAAATTGGAAATGTATACTACGGATTTGAAAAGTGTGTACCTACTAAATACTAATAAATAAGACTACTACGAAGTAGTTTTTCAGGAAGTCAGTTTAAGCGAGTCAGCTGATGAGGACTTATATGTAATACAATATAATATATTTATTACATTTTAAATTTTATATACGACATTAAAATAAATAATTTGTTAATTAATTTATATATATATATATATATAATAATTGATATGGTACAGATGATGATTATGTACAGTTAAGTATCCATCTTTAATAGTTAATTTAGAAAATGTTGCTAATGGTTCCCTGACTAATTTTTTTAGCATTGCATTATTTACAGTCATTGGGATAAAAAGAAAAGAAAATATATAAAATAAATCTTTACTAACTTCGGACACAACTAGCCAATGAAAAATGTATGGTTAAAAAGATATGGTTTGTTTTTTTTCTTTTCTTTGATGAATTTGTGTTGAAAAAGGAAATTTGTAATCTTTTGGTGGTGTCCAGTGGTTTGTTAATTATGCATATTTAGTGAAATCATCTATATATTCTTTGTTCAGAAAATGACCAGTGTCTGGATCATAGGCGTGCGCAGAATTTCAAGTCGGAGGCAGCGAATATTTTTACCGGCCCATTCATGAGTATTAAGTTAAGAATTTCAAGTTCAAATTTAAGCTTCAAAGCCTATTTAAAGTTTAAACACAGAAAAAATTAGCTTGGTAGCAATACACTTTTTGAATAAACAATTTATTTTGTATTGAGCATTACCGGTGTGGCGGCCCAGCTTGGACCAGTTCGGCCCTTACAAATATATTCAAGTCGTCCAAGGACAGCAAGACCACACCTTGCTGCCCCTGTGCGCACGCCTATGGTCTGGATAAAATGTGTGTTTAGTTTTTAGTGTTTCAGATGAATTATCAGGTGTAACTATTGTTGTATGCTACTAAAACATAAATAAAATTAACAACATCATTTAAATTAAAATAATGTAATTTATAATTAGCCATCAATAAAATATAAATAATGTTAATTTAATATAGATTATAAACAGATATAAATAAATATATTAGATATACCATTTTATTGCATAAATAGAATTGTAGGAATGCAGAGTTAAATTTACTTACCACATTACTTTTTTTGTACTGTGTCTGTGTCAGATTCATTAATTACTGATATTTTTTTGGGCTCCATAATAATATATTTTCCTTATTTACTCTTATTATACTTATCGATATTATAATTGTTCTATAAAATAATAAAATTTTAAAATTTAAAATTTTCAAGAAAAATTTATATTTAAGTTTATATAAGTGTATTATTTCACATGTAAATTAAATTACTATTAATGATAATATCACAGGAATTCCTAGAGCATCAATATCCATCACTTTTTCATTATTTTTGACTGCGTACAAGACTGTTATAAAATTTATAGCATATATATAAATCATAGTATAAATGATTTGGTAATAAAGAAAAAGCAAAATACAATACTAGTACTTACCTTTTCAAAGTATGAGTGTAAAGTTTTAAATTTTTTAAATGTTTGATCCATAATAAAATAGGTAAAATAATATTAATAATAATAAAAAAGTAAGTGACAGTCAAATTACATATGTATTCCAATGTAACAACGGAATTACAGCAATTAAAACAAATAAAAAAAACATAACCAATAACCAAAGGCATATGAATCATATGGATTTATATACATTTATAAAGTGTCAAATATGATGCAAATATGTAAAGAAAAAGTGGTTAAATATGTAATTATATGCATTATGTTACACTTTATAAAATGTGTCTTTTTTTTTAAGAGACCCACACTTTTATACCAAATAAAATTCTAAATATTTTATCAAAAACAAAAAAAGAATGATAATATCCACTGCTTTATATTTTAAATCGTTTAAATCAATCTAAAACTTTTAGGAAACTTAAAAACGAGAATACAAATAAATATTTTAGATTTTATAAATATTTTAGATCATTTGAAGTTACCTGCTCTCAAAAAACTAATAGAATAAGTAATTTATTATAACTAATAGAAAACTTAAAAAAAATACAAATCTTTAAAAATAATATTTTTGAAACTTAATACCTATCATGTCTATTCGAGCTCTATTCGAGGCGATTACAAAATTTACTGTAAATTGAAATAGTTAATTTATTAAAAACTCATTAAATATGCATATTATATGAATTTATGAACAAATATGCATATAACCCTCGAAATATGCAAAATAAATAATATAAAATATGGTGTTTAAATTCGGTGTGATATGATTGGTGGACATTTTAAACCTCTATAGACGTGCATACCAAACGCGCATCCAAGGGGAGCGGTAGGGGCGACTGCCCCTCCCCGTTGGCTGTATCAAAATATGTTAATTAATTTGATATACTATTATATTGCATTATCTTGCGTAATAACATTCTAATGTATTGTTATTATCACACATTTTCGTTTTTTATTTTTATAACATAAATTAATGAATAGTCGATGGAACAATATTATTGTGACCGTATGATCGACAACCGTCAACCAGCTAGCCCCGGCCGACTCATAGAGTATACTTATTTATAATCCGCCCGTCCCGTTATGATAGACTGGATCCGCGCTTGGTGTATACACTTGGTACAAACAAGCAAATGCATATAAATCCGGGCTCAACATATGATAATACAAAATATAATACCAATTATTGTTATTGCTACTCCCATTTCTAATTCTTATACATAACATTGATTTTATAATATATTTTATTATAAAATCAATGTACATACCTATTTATATCTTATCTATTATATCTTGAAATAACATAATGACAGCAACCAAAAACAAATCTAATAATAAACCAAACGGATTTCCCATTCTCGCTGGCCACAGAACGCCATAGTTGCACTTGGTAGAATATTCTCAGAATTGTAAATATTACGACGTGTAAGGTTTATAATTATTATTTAAAAATTATTAATAATTATTAGAATTTGGAATGATCTCGAGTAGAACATTTGCGAATACGTACACAGGTAAATACTAGATTCACTATCGTTCTCAGAATGTCTGAGTGAGGGGAGGTTATGGTCCTTCGGCCCTGACACTATTGGACTTTACAAGAGCACAACACTACAATTATATGTACGTATGCGTTTTTGTACAAGATAAAAACATTTCGGGTCATTATCTTTACGACCGTAGATATATTATTCCTCGTTTGAATAATATTGTTTCAGAAGAACTTCCTTCCCCCCCAAAATTAGACCTTGAATCCGTCTCTGACTTTTATCAACGTACGAACCGAACACTTGTGCGAAGTCATAATGGGTTGTAACTATATTTTTAAACGTACGTCAAAAGTAAGTGTATTTTAACCCGCCACTTTCCAGTGGTGTTAATTGATGTGCATATATTTAATGTTCAAAACAATAATATTATTTGTGTGTGGCCGAGTGGAATCCAAATCACTCGTTACACCGATAGAAAGTGTATGCACGTTCATTTTGAAAAATATCTGTTTCTTTATGCATGGTACAGTCGTGTGGATAATTTCGAGAAGAAATCGTCGAGTCGTTCGCGATTGGTGTAGTATGCCCTATGGCTGCAATTACATATTTAAGTTTTAGAAACTAATTGAATTAAATATTTTCAAATATACACTGTGTTTATGAAAATTATGGGTTTGGAAAAAAAAGAAATTATTTCGTTTTTGTTTCATTTGATTTGGCGTCAAAAATATTGATAATTTATTTGCTGTAAATCTATCCAGCAACCAATCTATACATAATATTGAATTCGTATTTTGATGCGAGTAATCTTTATTCTAAATGTTACTTTTATTGTCACGGTGAAATTAATACAATTAGTTGTAAATTATTTAGCTAGCTTGACAATTTAGAATCAACTTTTTTTTTTTTTAACGGTAAAAACCTTATTCAATTATATCTATTATTTATTTAGTATTTAATATTTTTACCAATTAAATTATAATAAAAAAAATGTCAAAAATTATTACTATTTAACAATATAAAATTTAAAAGCTTTTATACAACCGAGCTTTTGCAAATAATACGATTTATCTTATTATAATTTTTTTATTTATAATTCCTAAAAATAATCTTATTGCTTCATTCAAGTTTCATATGGTGTGTCTAATGTCTTATCTCAAATCTGTATCCGGTTGAATTTATGTTTATATCTTTATTGGTGTCGCCGTCATGTTGTGTAAAGAGCATAATATACATACAGTAACCTATAACGAGACGAAATGTTTTATGTGCCTATATAATAAGTCTGTACAGTATAATGATTGGACATATATATACATTTGATTAATGGCTAAGTATAGCTATATAAGTAGGTTTACTTTTTTCATTATTGTTTTACCCCACGCACTTGTGTAGCTGAAAAAAATATTAAAAAAAAAAAAATTGGATTTTGGATATCTACATACATGTTTCGTTGAAAATATATTTAAAAAATAAAAATAAATGTCAGAAAGGATAGATATGATCCAAATATACATTACAACGTATAATATATTCGCCACCTTGTTCTATAAATAACACACGAGATGAGTTATAGCCGTAAAGACCGTCAACCACCTCGGACAATAATGCATTTTGTTGGGTGACACGTGACACATGTACCTAATATTATATATTATTATATTATATGCCTACCTCCTACTTGTAAGCATACGATAATCGGTGCTAGATAGATGTGCTTTTATGAGAGGTGTATACGAATGTACGGGAATGGTGAGGGGCTTGATAGGGTTTAAATTTGTCTATTGAGTGAAGTGCTTAAGTTTTATATTAATGTATATATTCCTAAATAATAATTTACATTTAAATTTTAATCCAAGGAACTGTTAAATAAATTCTTATTTAAAAACAGAATTAACATATTTTATTTTAAAACTGTTTTGTAGGAGCTTCAGTAATCTATTCGAAACGATCAAGCATTATAGCATTATAGAGTTGGTTCCCATAGAACATGGAATAAATGTTGGTGGTTAGATTTTCGATGTAATATTAAACTTTTGCTATTAATTTTGATGAAGGTACCTTAAAAATGGACTATTCCGTGTAAGGTAATGTTTAATTCCGATTGTTAACTTGGAGTTTTGAAAAAAATTTTACGTCGTACTGAATCGCATGGTCAATAACTCGAAAAAATGTTCCCTTATTATGACCGCAAAATGATTATAACTATACGATTAATTAAAGACGTAAAAATGCTATAAAACGACAAACAACACGCGGTGTCACACCAATCCCAAATACAGCGATGGCAATTGAAATTTGTTACAATATCTTCCACTGTAGTTTATATTTCATTCGGTGTCGAAGTTTGTGTCGAGTAAGCACTTTTTTTATGATTATTATTGTTTTTTTTTTTTTTCCGTTGGTCGTTGATTTTAGTTATTCGATTTATGCTGCATAATAGTATATTATAATATATTAAATAAGAATAACTACTATAGTTGTTGTACCCCACAATATTATGTTTATTAGTATAATATTCGGTGTCGTTAAATACAAAAATGTTATTAACGAATGCTGTGGTCTACAAAAATATTGTACTCATTTGCCGCATCACGAATTTAGAAAGAAATAACATTATATTGTATATAAGTAATATACCTACTACCTACACGTAAAAAATAATACTGTATATTAAAAATGTATTTAGGAAAAGACATTAGAAAATAAATTAACGGTCGACCGCCGACATCGTTAAAAACAAAAATTTATATTTTTTTTTTTTATCAAACGCTTTCTTCTCGTGTACATCTGTGCAATAGTTTTGATTTGAGAACGATTCGGGACCACGGTGTGTTACACGTCAATCTTAAACTCATAACCCAATGGTTTAATGATATTGTTACAATGAAAAATCAACATCTACGTGACTTGATTATTCTCGTCAATCCGCAAACAGTTGCAGATGATGTTTTCTATAAGTTAGGTTAGAAATTAACAGTCGAGTTAAACAATATATTAGAGATCTTATGAAATAAAATCATTTTTAAAAGAGTGAAGCCGTTGTAATCATCCATAATTACAATATGTTATAAAAATATATTAAAATATAAAACCAGATGAAATAAGTTTTTGGTATTATAGTTGTAATGCATTCGTACATGAGTATATATTCATATTATGTAAAATGATAGACATTTTATTATATTAGAGGTTAAACTACTTCAGTGTAGGCGTTCGTTGACAATTGTTATAGCCATCCATGTCAGCGACGTAAATGGTTGGATGTGACTATTAGATACAGTTAACATAACTGTGTACTTAACGTGTGATGATATTTTTCATTGGGTTCTCAATATGTTAAAGGTGTAATATTTTAGAGGTAGTTTTTTATAAAGCTATATGTTTAACTAGTACAATATGTTTATAGAAATTAATTACTCGAAATACGTATGTTCATAATATGTAGGTATTCCAAGAGTGATTGTCACGTAACATTTTTAAAATCAAAGTTTTCTCATGAAAATATGAACGCATTCCAATATTCCAATTGTTCATTCGTGTATAACATAATTGAAAATTTACAGGGCCAAGTTCGAATAATATTATAAATTATGGTTTCTAGTGTATATTACAGTTTTGTTTGAAAGTAAATGAATAAATAATAATAGACCGTGACTTGCCGTATAAGGTTGCATACATGTTACACAAATAAACGTACATTTTTTTTTACTTCTATTTCAGTTAAATTATTTTTATGTCAACTACATTAGTTTTCTGTGAACTACACAAACCAATGGATAACATCAGTGTTCCTAATGTTTCTACTCGTTTACATTAACACCTGTGAGCTATACGTTGTATGTCTACGTTTATGGTGTTGCAATATTATATTCAAGGAAAATATCATGATTTTTTTTTTCCGTACAGGTACTCAATGGTGAACCGAACATTTGTTTTGATACCATTTTCAAGAAAGTAGTCTTTCCCGTATTTTTTTGCAGGATTTAAACGAAAAAAAACATTTTAATTATGTGAACGTTATTATTTTATTAATTATTGTACATTGAAAAAATATTCTGTTTCGTTCAAACGATATTATTACATCAATGATGATTATTTTATTTTTCATTTTAAGACACACTATTTTTACCACCTTTCATATACCTTAGATTTCTATTTTGTTATTTCTGTCGGTATTTAAATTTTTTCTCGAAAGAGGAAACAGGCATCAACTTAAATCAATAGTTTTTGACTTTAGAATAATCTTTACATAATATATCTAAAGACGATGTAATTATACATACTGTTGACCATTTCAGTTGTCTGTCACTGTGATGTCCGTTGGTAAAAACGAACAAAATAATAATAGTATTAATATTCCATCACAAACATGTCATATACGTGTGTGTAATATTTATTAATTTTTCGTTATGTATGCAATTATTGTGCTGGACGATTAATGAAAAAAAAAATTAAAATTAATATAGCCCATTTTTTTTTTCTCGAAACAAAAAGATTCGTTCGGGTATAAATGGTTTAATTCTATGTGATATTTTGGAGTACCGTGTTTAAGCGTGTATTATTATAAGCTGTACGGGATTACCAGAATTTCTAATTATTTGATTAAATTGAACCGGTGGAGGGAGGAAATGAATCGCGTGATATTAAAAAATAAATCCCGTTTATACTTATTATTTTCCATGCTACCTCCGTCACTTGTCTGTATCATTTCGTTTTCACCTCCGTCGCGTATGTAAGCCCGTCAAAAACGCATTCATATGACCATTATTACCAGATGAGCACGCAAACACCAGAGTTTTAATAAATATCATTGTTTTACGATTAGTTTAATACTATGGAATCATAGATAGATAGACCGATAAGGAGGGTATATAATAATCGGCTTTATCATCGTGGTTACTGATTACATTAATAAAACTGATGTCTTAAAGTTTTTCTCGTGGTAAAAACAAGTGAAATCCGAGAATAGCATCGCACAGAATGTAGAATGATTGATCGCTTTTAGAATATTCTAAACTATTCTCAAATCAATGGTGTACGCGATCATTCATATTCGCGGAAAAAACATATTTATACACGGCTAGTATACTGTAGAAGTTTGTAGTCACTTTTTTTTTAATCTATAAAACAGTAAAGATTAGCTTGGTAATTCGATTCACTTTTTGAGTAAACCTAACCAACTTAATTTTTATTGAGCATTAACATACGGTGGCCCTGTTTGGACTGTTCGGCCCTTAAAAACCTCTGTAAACGGTTCAGGGGCAGCAAGATCACTCGTTGCTGCCACTATGCGCACACCTATGCGTGAACTGCAATTATAATAATTCAAATGGTAGGCGATACTATAAGTAGTGCTGCGACACGCATGAGGCGCGCGTATCGTAGTCTCGTGTCGACGGCGGCACGGCGGCGGCGGCGCGACGACGACGCACTCCCGCCTCGTGCGACTTCGACTCGACGATCGCCGCCACCGTCGCCGCCGGTCTAATCCTTCGTGCAGTATTCATCCGGCAACCGATTCACGTGTTCGTACCGTCTGTGTTAGTGCCCGTTCTCTTTCTCCGTCAAATCTTGTTGTTTCGGAATAAACCGGTAATACGTCAGTTAATTGTTGTGAAACTCGCGAAAATGTACGAATAGGATTCACGCGTCCGTTGGTAGTATTTATTCTGTTTAACAGAAACGGTGTAACTGAAAAATTCTGACCGTAAGGCGACATGTTGTCCGTAATGAACGATCTACCGGACGTTCAGCACCAGCCGCCTGTCAGTCCTGCTCACAGTACCGGCACTATAACCCGGAGGTTCAGCAAAGGTTTCCAGTCGTGTTTAAAAGGCACCCGAGATGATTTCGACGATTTGGACTTCGAACCAGGTCAGCGTTGTTTGAATTAATTACCTTTCTGAATGATTTTTACACCTTGAGTAGACAATCAAAATATATAACCTGCAATACCATACAGTTAGAAATGTTGGTTTTTAATAAAGTACGAAAATAGTTTTCCAATAGGCACTATAAAAAAATAAGGAGAATTATCCAGATATTTTTAAGTTCACCCCGTCATAAATGGTTTTTTCTCCATTTCGGTAACTCGTCACGCGTACGTCACCTACGGTCACAGCCGGAATGTTCTTCCATATATGTCACATTTTATTATCCGATTTAGCCCATCTACATCTCGACCGAACCTTTTTTCGCACCCATTTCGGTTTCTGAAAGCCTCCTCCTCATTATCAATTAAACGCGTTCATGATCCATTAACGCGTTCGAGTGAAAGCTTTTTACTATCTTGTTGTGTTAATTTTTTTTTTTATTCACGATTAACGACGGTTAGCCGCATGAAGCAAAAACTGTGTTGCCAAACATATCAATTAACGGCTGCTGCTTAAGTCTTTGGATTTTACTGCATCTTACACGGTCGGCTGGTGGTCATGACTTTCAACGTGGATTTAGACTGATTTTCGAGGTTACCCGGCTCAATCAGAGCGCGTATATGTACTTCCGACCGACGGCATAGCCGAGAAAGAGTCTGGCCGAACCGATAGAGAAATGAGGATATTAAAATGTTACTAGAGTATAAATATGTATTGTATTTTGTGCGTTTTGTGGCACGCAGTTAAAGCGATATTGTTGGATAAAAGGGGTTTTATACTGTAGTACCGGAACTTGGAGCGGAAGTGAAAAAAATGATAAGTACGATGGGATTGACAGACCGGAAACGTCTTAAGTATAACCTCGTCAAATGGGTTGTTTCAAAGTTGATTTATGTTTCTCTTCCATTTTCAAAATTTTCCATATGGTTAAATACCGTTTTATTTCATTTAAATCTGAAATCGCTTACCATATGTGTGAGTTTGTGCGTGTGTGTGTACCGTTACTGTTCTTTTAATTGCCGAGCCGCTACTGTCTAGCGACATGCATTTGTCTTAAACGAAAAAAAAAACGTTTGTTTTAACGCGCACCATCGGCTGATCACCAAGATCAAAAATAAACCAACACAATGTTATTTACATATCACGTACACTAATTAGAATGGTATTTTTACTTTTCTGATAATATTTTAGTACCTTGATTATGATAAGCCTTATTGTAATTATTTCTATGAATTTGTTAAAATTTTATTTGTATCCATTTTAAAATTTATACTCTGTAGCTATAAATAAAATTCTGATTATTGACTGATAACTAATTTGTTTAGTTTTATTTTGCCATGGTTATTTTGGAATATGAAACAATTTTATTTTATTTTTTTATTTTTTTATTTTACTTTCATTCTATCAAAACTGATATCATCGATTTCGTCTTGCGTCGTAAGTTCATATAGTTAGTATTTGAATTGACAAAAAATTATTATTGTTCTAATAGAATTCTAGAACCATATTCGAAATATATTATAAATCAGCTTGTTATTCAACCCACATTTTTGTACTCAGTACTTATCTTTAATATTATGACCGAAATAACTTTATTATTTTTTACCATAAGGCATTTTTTTTTTTTTTTTTTTTTATTTGTAATAGTGAGTTATTTTGTGTATTATTCTCAAAATACATTAATTACAAATTAAAAAAAAATTTCGTGAATATTTTGTCTATAATTTTTCAGTAATTAAATTATATTATTTAATTAAAATTTCTGACCACGTTTCTCTTTACATATAAATGAATTAACCTTTAAGTTGTGAACGAGAATAAAATGTGTAAAACATGATTAAGCTAATTTATATTATTTATTTTTCACTAGCGAAAATTAAAAAAAAAAAATTTAATAAAAATTGATGTCGAATAATATCTAAATAAGCACCCATAAATTAATGTAAATTTAATAATTATACTTATTTAGTTTTCTTTATCATAATGTGGGTCAAACGTATTAAGGGCACCGTTCGTATACCATAATCTATGCAAAACTGTGCAATTTTTGTCGATCAAAAAGAGGGAGGATGATGGTTCTTACATATGATAATATTTAATTTCAAAAAATGTTCTAAACGGACTTGTCTACCAATGTTGTAGCTACATTTTTCTGTCTGGTAAATGTGTAAATATACTTTCCACACCACTTTCTCCTTCCAAGCCTAAGCCTGTTTGTCGGATGTAGTGTGTTTTTAAACACCTGTATTAATTCATAGTATTTACTGGTCAGATAAGTACTGGTCACTAAAAGTCACTAATATTTTACTTGTCAATAATTGAAAGAGTAGTAGTTTCTCATTTTCACTCTATAGCTGATTGTTTATATGTCGATGATTTATATTTTACTACTGCGTTCTGATTAGATGCAAGATATTTTCATTCGGTCTAAACATCTAATATCTACATATTTCATAATTTTACCTAACATGCGTTAAGCAAAATAATGTTATGCTTTTATTATGTGTTATTCTTATTTGTAATAAACTAAAATTTGGCCATAATTTACTATGGATATTTTCTATGGAGATAACATACAAGTCTTATTATATACATTATTCAATGTTAATTTATTTATTTATTTATTTTTTTTTTTTTTTAATGAGAGTTAGTTCAACCGTTGATTTTTGTTCAATTATTGCATTACAAAACCTTGACTTTATTTTTAACCATAATTATCATCCATATGTACGAATATATGTAAAAGTCAGTTTTTTCTCGATAGTAACCAGCCGGAATTAAATCTGTTCAGATGTTTGAATCTTAACGTAAAACGTCCAAAATCTTTTGAGCCGATATGCTGTATAACTATTAAATTGGTTATTTTTGACTCGAATTCTCTAAAAGAATTTTAGACAATAAATGTACGTTTTTTTTCCTGTATGTATATTATTTATTTTTAAGTGTTGGATAACCACGAGGACAATTTGTTTTTTTTTTTGTGTTGATAACAGGCGGTTGCTATTACGACGACAGTGTGTACTTCGGTGATATCTATCTATTGTTTGTTTTTCAGACCCGCTGACGGCAATTATAATGACGGTCAAACCATAGAATAATATACACCTATAAACATTATACCGTATGGAACTGCAGGTGATTCATTAGACCCGATCCTACTAGGTCGCGATAATATGACATTTGGGGGATCGTACCTAGCCGTTCGTTCTCAGCTGAGTTTGTTCAGATGCTTTGGTTTATAGAATTTTTTTTTTTTATATACGTTTATTTATGTACGCATGCGCCGACGTTATTGAGAAGGTGTATATAATATGTAAAGGTATGTTATAGGAATATTGTAAAACAATATCGTATCGCGATTAGGTCTGTGACCTTATAGAAAATAAAACCCTGCGAGCACAGTTCTTATAATGATATACTGGTAACAACAATAATAATAATGGTAATAATAAAGCGATAACAATATAACTCGACATAATATGTCTATTTATATATATATATATATATATATATACGTATATGCGCCGACACCTATATGTAAAAGATATTGTTTACGCGATCAGATGCTAGTTAGCCGTATTATTATTACTGTATATTACGTACTACACGATAATTATTGTTGCGCTTTGCAATACCGTTCGTATCAGTTCGTCCGTTGGTTGGTCGACATTCGGACAAGCTGGTGGCAGTCTTTTTTTTTCTATTTATCGGCAAGTGCGTGGATACAGTTGGGTACGAGTGTTATGGTAAAAAAAAAATAAAATAAAAGTCAAGGAGATGTAAAGTAGAAATTACCAGGAGGAAAACCTGAGATAGCGCGTAGTGTGTTATAATAATACGAGTCTAAGGTACCTATAACATAATGTGTGATGGTATGCCGCGTCCCGTTGTCGTCGTTTATGTTATTAATGTTGTAATTGCTAAAAATCTCAAGGTTCCGGTTGATTAGCGGTGGGGGAGTAGGATGGATTTGGGGGGGGGGGGGGGAACAATGGGCGATGTTAATTAGTTGGCGGTGGACGAGGACGATGCCGGGCGGCACACGCGTGACAGATGCGTTCGTCGGGAGAACGTTGAGGGGCACTTTTTTGGGATGCATTTAAGATGACAACGGCAGTGAAGTACGTCCGTGCGAGTTTTAAATAACAAACAATTCCAAGTTGTCCACTGCCTAGAATGTCCGACGCAGCTGCGGTGAGTACGATACTTAAATGTGCACGTCGCGTTGCAATTATTATATTTTACGTGTCGTGAGTGCCGATCAACTATACGAGGACGTGTATAATGTGTAGGGTCGGTTTATTCGTTAGGCGCGTCGGCGTGGTGTCGGACGTTATACCATACCGAATTCGCATTAAATAATGATATTAATTTAGGGGTAACATTTAGGCAACGAAGTAATTTCAACTTAATACGTTTATTAAATTTTCATTGAAATGATTTGTTGTAACGATTTTTAAACATTTTTAACAACAATACATGTGCTTGGTATACGCCTCAGTACGTACCGACGAAAATACGAGTGAATAGTTCTTTTTAAAACGAACTCTGCGACGAACAAATAGGACACGTGTAGACAACGAAACGAGCGAGTTCCCATTATTATATCTACGGTGCATTATGTTTGTTCGTGTATACAAAGAAGTCGATCGGCCGTATGTTGACAAAAACGGTCCGTTGATTTAGCTAATCGTCGATCGGCTGTTTATTATTTTTAAAAAATGTTGTTAACGAATACGTAGGTCTGATATGGTCGCGTTTTACAAAAATATTTATGTTCCATAGCGATACTTATTCGTATATATATATATATATTTGGTCCATGCGGTCAGATGTGATTTATTATAATATCGTCGTGGCGAGTCTTACCTAACTGCCCATATAGATTACTATAATTGGATACATCATATGAAAACGCGATAAATCTCTCAACCATGGTCGCACGGTGTTTCCAATAGCGATTGATCGACTGTTGAATATTACGCACGACCAGGTGCAAATTCTACTCACCGCCACCACTTAATCGTTGAATAATAAATCGTTACTAAATACCTTCTCCGAAATTATTTCCATTTCGCTGGGCCCGCGAAAATCTATCGATTCACTGCAATGACAAATTATGTTGTCCAATTAATTTTAATAATATTATTATAGTGGCGTTGATATAGTGTGCCGGTGTCGTTTACGAATTTTATTGCGTCAATTTAATGACATTCAATGTAAATATATTGTAATATATAATATATAATATATATTGTGCGTTTTATAGTATTTTTATCATTAAATTATTGTACACATACGTTTATTTATACATACTTTATTTTTCTGTTTGGCCTAAAAAAATCAAATCCTTATGTAAACCCCGAGCATTGAATATCACAATTAAAATTACTACACTATCGTTTTGTATATGGAAGGCGTGTTGCACTTCTTGTGCTTTACCCATAAGAGGTGTATTGGCACTGCTGCACTGCAAGATTTTGTCTAAATGTTTGATACCTAGAATATAAACAAAGGGCAATTAGGACGAAATTATCTTGCAAAACGTTTCAGTAATTTGTCGTCGTGTTTAATTACGTTAAACAATAAGCATTTATCACGAAAACGTGCCTAATGCATGTATTCAATCGTGTGTGTTGGTTTATTGGTCTTAAATTCAACAATAATGAATTCATATTTTTATGTTGGATATTATTTGCTACGTACAGATATTAGACACATCTGTATGTATTCATACCCAAATACATTCAAATGCCAATAATTTTGTACGGGTGTTGGTTAGTATTGTGATTTATACATAGATAAATGCAGTGATATTAACATCAATTAATACATTTAACCAAATTAAAAAAATATTGGTAACGGGTTATAATGTGCATGGTATAATACAATTTAATATCCGTTACAAGGGAACGAACCAGTGTTATGTATGTAATAGATTCTTTCGTATTTTATACGCTGCTATATTTGTTTGACTGATTAACATAACATGGTATTACTGCTGAGTAGGGCTAATAGATTTATAGCCCTTCTTTCGTATACATTCATCTTTTCTTCCTATTTATTATTATTTTTTTTTTATTATGCGATTTTGTTTTTTTACAAACTTAATTCGTGTGCTGTTGAATAACTAGTATTAAACAAAGAACTTATATTTTCTTAACCTCTTTATTATGCCAAGAGCTCTTTTCTACGGAGAAACAATAAAATTGGCATCATAACTATTGGTAATATTTGTTTGAACAAGAAATCAATAACCATATTAATCCGATGGTATTTTCGCATGTATCATGCAATACCACGATAAATTCTTCGCAACTTTAGCAGTTAATCTAGATTTGTCATTAAGTAGCGGCTCCCAAAGTGTAAGGTGCACCTTCCTTGGGAGGTAGACGTATTTCTTATTGAGGGAGGCGCATGGCAAAGATTTATATTGTGTATTGCACTAGCATATATTTATTTTTAAATCGACAAAATTTAGAATCCGCTGATCTAAACATAACACATTGCATGTAACACACCAATGCAGGAGATCTATACATATGTTCGACCAATTTTTCCTCTGCAATCGTTGATCGGAAAATCGACAGAATTTAGACCCCGCGCTCATTTGTGGTATTTTGGTTGTTTTTCGCTCGTCATTGGATTATCCTAGGTGATTAGAATTAGTAACTTACACGTTTTATTAGGATAGGGCCCAAAAGTATTTTAGGCACCCCCCGAAATACAGGTCTGCGCGCACGCCTATGATTGTACTAGTAGTTATATCGTACTTAGCACTGAGAACTCGAGTGATCACCCGCCGCCAGTTGTACCGATTCGTGTCAATAGGCGAATAATTAATTCGGAAACGGGCGAATAAACTCTAGCACACAGTTCGTGTGGCGTTTTCGTGTGTGCGCGTTGTAACCCCCCTTCCCCCTATATAACACAGTATAATACGGGTGTCAAACTAACGGTTACGATAACGTCACCGTTGTGCGTGGGTGGTACGTTCTGGTTACACGTTTTTTTTTTGTTTTCTTCTCCACAAACGTATACGTGCAAGAGTTACCTACGTCGAGCGATGGCTTGTGCGCGGGTGTGTGTGGTGCACGCTTAGACCCTCGTGTATAGTAGTAATACCGTAGCGCTTAGTAGTGCACACACGTATCGATTTCCCAGTTCTCTGTCTGTCACTCTTCCTCCGTCGCACTTCTCTTTTTTGCGCAGTTATTACTACCGTGTCCCGAACGGTAGGCTCTGTCCGGTGCAAGTGTGAGTCACCTGGTCTATGAATAATAATAAAACGCCCGGGTGGCGCACTCATTTAGAACGCTCGCGAATTCGCGTTCTCCGCGGTTGACGGATACCCGGCCCGTGAGTCGTGATGCGCGCGCGACGTGCCGTACCAATGACGTAGCAACAAAGGTATGGCGGACTGTGCCTGCGCCAGGAGTGCGAATTGCAAAGGGGCGCAAAAGTCGTATTTTTATCCTACTATCAAATCGACATTTTTCCATTATGATTTTTGAAATACGTAGACGTTGTTTATTTGAACGCGCTACGCGTGAATTTAATGATGAAATTATGAAAATAGCACAAGGGCATTGAAATAATAAATTTCATATGAAGTTATTATCGATGAACTTGCCAGTCATAAAGCGAGAAAAGCAAATTTTCAAAGTTTAAAATTAACATTGTAACAATTACTTATAAATATAAATTGTAGGTATAATTAAAAAAAATTATTAAAATATTATAACATCGAATTCTAATTGGATAAAAAGCGTTTTTTTTTCTAAGTTTGCCAGGGGTGCTAGCGAGTCTTCCTACGCCACTGGTCCATACTTCTATACTAGCTTACGATCTTCAAACACGAATCTTTGACACCAGATACGCGCGTGCATATGGTCGTCGTGGGATGCGTTTTTTTTTCTTTTCTCCGTTCTCCGTCCGACGAGTAGACTCAAATTGATAATAATATCAATGATTACGTTTCGTAAGGGCATACGAGTATTATTTACGTAATGACGACAATCGGATCGACGTGGTACGATTCTCTGTGGTACGATCACGATTGTTTCTCCCGCAATATAGACGATAGTAAGTACGACGTTTGAACGTTGTTATTGTTATCGTGTTTGTTGATTAAAAAAAAAACTAGGCGCGGCCGCATCGTCGACGTTACAATCGTTCGCTTACGCGTTTATTAGATTTATTATCGTGCACCCGTACGCGTTATATTATGTGCTCACGACGGAGACTACGGCGTAAAATCAACGAGTCCGTATGAATAAATATTATTATGACGTGCTTCCGTCTTTTTATTTTATCTAAATCTATTGATTATTATTCGTTTATGAAACATTAGTCCATAACATAACATGCCATTCAATATTATATGTATGTGCTCGGCGAAACTTATCTAGACCACGGACAATAATACGGACACCCATTTTCATGGTGTGGATATTTTACTCGGTCGTGACGCGAATGTTATGTCGTATGATTGTCGTGAAATTTCGTACTTTTATCATATAATTATTGAAATTGTTATTACTTCGGTTATGTGCAATAGATTTACTGCAATTTAATTTCATAGTTGACACTTGTAACGATTAACTGCTGTGTAATTATTATGGGTTTTAAATGCGTTTTGACTATAGTTCAATGTGTGATGTTGAGATTTCACTCTACAACCGGCCGAATAAAGAAACTCGTCTTCTTTCGAATTTTTTTTTTGAGTTTTATATATTTTTTTCTTCGTATATTTCAAACGTTTTAATTATTTCAATGTGACCCTCTTAAGTGTTCAAGATGTTTTTGGCTCGTGGAAGTAAAAAGGTTGCCGACCTCCGATCTTAAACAATTGGACCACTAAACTGTTGTGAACTGTATCACACACAATGTACTATATGCACGCACAATTATAACCATTAACAGAATAATAATTAATGAGTTATCATGGGTGCGCCGTAAAAACTATTGTATAATGTTTCTCCAGTGCTTTTTGAGAGCACAACTCCCATGTAAAAACGGAAATTTATTACTAATTAAATAATCATTTGGAATTTTTTATATGGACATATTATGTGTATAAATTTACTCTTATTGTATCTCATTTCAACTCCAATTGTTTAAATAGTTTCAAATAAAATTAGTTGAAAAATGCTGGTTTTTGCTGCGGATAACTATATTGACATTTCATTTAACGTGTAAAATTATAATATAGCTAAATAAGTTGCAAATTGGGTTGCAAATTGATTAGTTAAGGGAATTTAAGTACAATTAACTCCTCGGTGCTAAAAAACGCCTAACGTTTAGTGCACTTATATATATTCACTTATTTTTTTAACCGGGGGTATTTTGAATCGCATGAAATCGCTAAAATAGTTTCAATTCTCGAGTGGGACTGAGCAAAACTACCATAAAATTCATCGGAATTTTTCTATGACTTTCAAAATTATTACTATTATAGAATAAATACTGGATATTATGTGTCGATCTTTCTAAATGATATGTAATTACTTATTAATTGCGTACTGTTCATAAAAAAGAAAATTATTATAATAATGATTGGCTTTAATAGTATACCTTTATTGCAGCAATACACATGACTATACATTATTATACTTTTACTATATCTATATTGTAAATATATTACGTATTGATAGAGCCATATCGTCAAAACGTTATATATAACGCTAATAGTTTCATATCGAAAAAGTATTTAAACGATACCATGTATCGTCATCAACTATTGCTGTATTAGTAAATCTAAAGTCTATGAAACCCATTTATGAGTCACGCTAGCTTACTACTGATGCGTAGGAATTCACGATAGTTAAATCAAATCCTCCCAGCCGAAATACAGCAAATTCAACGCGTACCTAGATTCTGGTTTTCCGTGTTGAGTGTTTTAGTCGTAATGCAAACAGTTTTGTATTATTTTGTTTGTCACTCATTAATATGAGTTAATATATATTATATCCATCATAAATTAAACATGATGTACATCGGTACTTTTTTCGGATATGACCCTAAACTTTTTTTGCTATGTATGGTGGTGTGCTTTTTTCTAACTTGTCTCTGCCCTCTTTTACCTAAATAGAAAAACCTAATACTAGTAAACTCATTTTTTTGGTATTTTAATAATTAAAATAAAAATTAATTATTAATAATTATTATTAATTATTTTTTTAATTATTTTATATAATTATTATCTTAATAGAATAATACTACCAATAATTACTAAAATAATATAAATGTGTACACTCAACTAATAATGATCATAAGTAGACTATTAAATATATATTTGTTATTTTATGTTATTAATAACAATATTATAGTTTGGGAAATATTTTAATGGCGAGTATAACTTTTAAGAAATTGTCTCCTTAAATAGGCCACGCGCCTGTTTTTTATGTATTTTTTCCAATTTGTTGCAGAACAAGAACAACATCCTATTTTTTAAATTTATTTAACTTTTCCTACCGTTATTTTCATTAAACGATGTTGGATTTATCTGTATGTTCTCTCTAGAAAATACGATTTGTGTGTGTGTGTGTGTATAGTATACACACACACACAAACCGTTTTTTACACTGAATATGTATATGTTTTTAAAAATCAACATTTATCGTTATTACATATTTCCCACAGACAAACCAAATCGTGATGGGTTTTTAAAACGAGAATAAAATCAATAAAAAAGGCTAAGTCGTACATATTCGACAACATTGCCTCTAGTATAACATTAAAGTTATATTTGGGGTATTGATATTTTGTGCGATCCGTACAACAATATAAATAGAACACGATTCAAATTAAATTGTTAAATATTTTCTCTTTGAGTACTCATTCGTAAATAAAACTATTGGTGTTCTAGCTCCGAGTTTATTATAATAATATTTTTTAATCCCCATCTTTAAAATAAATTCTCCACAACAAGCTTAACTTTCGATAACAATCAACAGTCTGATATCAATGTTATAAGTATAAATATTTAAGTAATATTGTACATTTATAATATATTATTCAATTTCAAATAAAATAAATTAAATTCTATTCAAAATTATAAATACTTTGAATGAACATTTCGATCTAACATATGTAATGAACAGATGAGGCATCAATTCTGATCCATATGAAGCTCATTGTTCGCATATATTTAATTCAAGGTTATCAATTACTATAATTAGGTACTTTTTGTTCCCTTTATTTCCTTTTCGTAGTTTATTATACACTCCGATTTGCATCATATAAAATACTACCTTTAAATACCAGTATTAAAATATGGGATCTTATCATTTTTTTAATCAAAGTTATTAATTAATAGTAAAAAACATCGATACTTTCACAATACTTACTATACAAATGTATAATCTAGATTAATCATTGACATTTATTTTTGAAAATTGTTTGTTAAATCTTGTAGATTTTAATGTAACAATTTAATTTATTTATGTTAAATGTTATTTATATAGAATATATCACCCATTTTGATGATTTATGATATTTCAAATGACAGTAACATATTAGAAAATCTTTTAATGAAATCAACAAGATTATAGATTTGGAAATGTTTCAAAAATTAAAATTGGTACGAGTTATAAATGAAATTCTTTAATTATTATTATAGTTACTTAAATGTAAACTACAATTTATAGTATAAATATTTAACATGAGATAAAAAGTGTATGATAAAATTATACTAGATATATTTTAGTAATTTATGTTTATCCTAAATATTATAAATAGTTTTTATTGACATTTGGCATGCCATCCTATGAAACATATCACTATATACCAGGGTTGGTAATACACGCGTATAAAACGTTTTATTAATTTCACTTATAAATTATATTCCATGTATAAAACGTAATTGAAGGAAACCCTGGGAGAGGAAGACCTAGAACTTAATTTTTGAAGCAAGTGATGAAACTTTCGGAATAAAAACATCCTGGGATTTAAAGAGAAATATAAGCGGTAGAGAAAAATGAAGAACTGACATCAATAATCATTTAACCAATCTTCGAATTGCTTAAAAAAAAAATAAAAATATGTTTTATACTATAGTATACTGTATACTGTATTATACGTTTCAACCCAGCTATAAACTTCGAATAATTTCAAAAAAATACTTGTAAAGTAATTAGTGTATACTTTATGTTAATATTTGCCATTATACTTCGTGTAAATATTAACCATGATCACATTAATTTTTTAAACAAATTAAATTTAAATTGAGTTTCATAAAATGTAAAAATTTTTAATTTGACTAAATGAATTTCATAATTCATGAATTCGTATTCTTGTTGACTACGAAAAATATATTTATTTTTTTCATATTTAGAACTGGCAAACCCATTATTAGTTTCTTTAGAATTTTATTGATACTTGGGATATTCATTAATTAATTTTTTTTTTTTCATACTACTTACATATATTCTAAACTTATCGATCAAGCCTTATAAAAGTAATCAAAATAATTTATTTAAAGAGTTATATATTTCTATATGCGTGTTTAATTAAAAAGTAAAATTATAATAATTTGTAAGTACCATTTGAAAATAATACTGTACTTAATACTTTACATACATTTATTAAGTTATATTTAATACTATTGTGATCGGTGGTATTATTGATGATAATATTATATGCACGAAAGAATTAATTTCTTTCATTTTAGATATTCTTATCAGCATAATAATTATAACTCATGAAATTATAGTTTTTGAATTTTAGTCTATAAAAGGCAATTGGGATCTGTATAAAATAAGTCGATTACAAAATAAAAAACGAATTTTAAATATTAATTTTATTTAAAAATGAATAAAATAATGATTTAAAATATATATATACAATATATATTTTAATTTAATTTTTTATTTATTTAATATTGGTTTTTTTTTTTTAATATAACAAAATGACTGGTCATTATGTCGCTTTTTATAACGTTTTACTGAGAAATAATGCGTAAAACATTAAGATTAACAGAGTTTATTGAATTATTTATTGTATTATATTGTCATAATATATTCAAAATAAACATTAATATATGATTCAATAAATTCATAGAAATAGTAGTATGTGTACATAAAAGTAATACCATGTATCTGTAATCTATGCAGTAATGTTCTAATACAACATCTATGATTCAAAAACTACATGTATTGTAAATAATTTATTTTAGGCTCAATATTAAAGTAGTTTTATTACTAATTTAGCTAATATTCTAATTTTCTATTCCTCATAAATTTATTTTACCCCATTTTCAAGCGAATTGTTAGATAAGTGTCCTCTAAATCGAAATTAAACCAACACTGTTGTAATAATATTTACAAATATTGTGGTTTGTAATCGAAGATTGTTTTTTTTCTAATGAAAATTATTTTATCATTTTAATTGTTAGAAATGGTTGTTTAGATTTAAGTCGTTTAAACCATTTAAATATTAAAAAATAATTTTTGTTGTGGATTTTCAGTTACATTGGGGACTGCATTGGACCAGCATTCAAAAATGTTAATGCTTTTGTACATATTACATGTGAATAAATTCGCAAAGACTTAGATAGGTTTAACTTTTGGCTAAAAATAGGTCAAATTTGTATAATATTAGCCATGGGCTATTTTACTTTTGGAGCAAACATTATCCACCTACTCAGGTCGGATTGACTAAACGAGATTATTGCTCTATGGATTTGACAAAATTGTGTAAAACGAAAATATATATATAGACGGCTTGGCGGCGTTTTAACATATATATTATATATATTAAAACGCCGCCAAGCCGTCTCTAGTATTTTTTTAACTGGCGGCTGCTTTCGTATCACCGCTATAGTCTTTAAAATGTACTATCCCGACTAAGTTTAGAACGATTACACATTTATTGGTAGGTATTTTTGCACTCTGGTGTCGAATTATACATCGAACTGTTAATATATTAAACTATTGGTCTATAATATGTATAAATGAAATATAAATAATGTACTAAAAAAAATACTTACGTAGTATTTACAAAAACTTTTTTAGTCTCACGACCTATAATTTATAATTATAGGACGTTTTTTATTACGAAAATGTTCTGCGTCATTATTTCACTTGCGCTAACAAAAAACGGTTTTCGAGAGTACAATTAAAAAAAAAAAACCTATAGATAATGAAACATAAATTATATCAAGTATTTTTTAGTTTATATGGGAATTTATAACAAAAAAAAAAACCCTTGACCTTAATAATTTACGGGGTTTGGTTGTATATATACTTACGTAATATTATCTAACACTGCTCTTTGTAATTACTCGACCAAAGTTTAAAAATGACAAAAGAATATTTATTTGGGCTTGTAAACGATAATATATACTCGTATTACAGAAAAACAACGCGTTCGTTAAAACACGTACAACGCGATTTCCTGTCCACAAAAAGTGATTAAAATGTATCTCGTACAACAACGGATTGTCTTCTCTCTGTGGTCGTCTGCCGCGTGTAGTCCAAAAATGGTTAAACGCATGACGACAAGTGTGGGCTTTTCCGGGCTTTCTATCACTCCTCCGCTAACGCCAAATATAACGAAAGACACAAAAAAAAACTACATATATATATATATATATATATATATATATATATAAATCCACGCACGCACTTTATTTTTATAATTGTGTTCGTAAGAGTTCGGAAAACAAAAAGTGAACTTCTCGCCATCACATTGTCTAAACAAGAACGTTTTTGAGCGGAGCAATTAAAGTCGAACTCAATATTACGTTTTCGGTTGTTTGGACTTTGGCCAACTGCTCTTCACCACCGCCGTCACTATACGGTACACGTTTGTTCGTGTCATGCGTGTACGTACGCGCCGAGTGTGGGCTTTTAATTATACGAAACGTAAATAATAAAACCGTGTTTCCGATGTTGACGAGATCGGGCTGAGACGAGGACGACGAACCTTCTGTAACCGGAAGAACAATGATTGGATACTGTACGGTAGCGCGCCTCGAGGGTCTTTTCTTGTTATCGCCGCGATACCGTCACTCGTTGACAAGGGGTACCGCGCGGCAGTATGTTTTTCTACGTGGTTCGTTCGTTTTCTCGTCTACGCAATGTTATTACTGTCGTCGTCTCTCCTACGTAAATAGCGGTGTACGTACGCGTGCGCGGGGAAAATATTAAATTTAGAAACTGAGAACAGATGTGTGATCTATACATGATAACGCGACAAGAAGACGCTTACGTATAAGGGATTGAAGCCGAACACCACTCTTCTATGCATGCGGGCTGAAATTCCCGACTGAAACGTACAAACAACAGTGTCGTTCCGGTTTCTCTGGGGTCCGATACGGGTTGCTCTCGACGTGCGAACAATACTCAGCAGTTTCCGAGCTCTGCACTAGTATCAGTAGCC